>NC_142508.1:28245000-28417500 GCF_057876585.1 Rhinolophus sinicus | reverse complement strand
TTTACAAAGTCAAAGCCAAAACCACACCATGGCTCTGAGGAGCCTGACGTACTACACGTAACAAGCAAGTGCAGTGAGAAGGCCCAGTGGGGCCGCATCGAGTCGCCCATTGATTGCAATGGAAATACACATCACTGGCTTTTTTTCATCATATGCGGGTATCCTTTCATGAAAACACCTTTACTGTAAAATTTTAAATGTACATACTCTTCTTTACACATTTATGGGCTGATGATAAGCAGTTGCAAATGTAAATTATCGTTCAGAATCATTACAAATGACTTCTAATACAACAATTCAAATAGTATTTTTAAAGTATTTTTTCAACTTATACTAATGTGAGATAATTTTATGTACAATACTAGTAAAATGAACAATGCATACACCATGTGAAATGCTTCCTGATAAATTTAGGTGATGATTACCCCTAGAAAAAAAGGTTATAATGTGCTTTCCTAATTTTTCAAAAATAGGTATTTCCCATTTACTAAAATATATGCTAATGCAGATAATAATTGAAAAAAATAATTCTACATAAAATGTTATCTGCATATTTCTATGTGGTTTAGCACTAAATATATTTTTTCCTAATTTGTATTGTTTGTGTAGACAGATATGTAGGTAAAGGTAGAAAATAAAATTTATGGTAAAAATCTGACCAGATATAGATTTATTATGTAATTTTCCTTTTCTTATAGTGGAGCAGCCTGTTTGGTTAAGGAAAACACAAAGGACATAGAAACCAGCTTCTCAGTAAAAAGCCAAGAATATTTACTGGTACTGCCAGATTTTAATGCCTTTCACAAATAATTATTTGTGGTCCCCCAGATTTTATAAAAATCTCCCGGATGGCTTTCTTATGTCTATGCTCATCCTTAGAAATTAATTGTAATGATATTCATGGTAAAATACAAAGGTTTTTCTTTTCAACCAATATATACGTTTTGGAGGAAAAGCTGTCTGCTGCTTCTTGAAATTTCTCATGGCCCAGGGACAGTCTGGTCCGTCTTCTCATGACAGTATCCAAAAATGTCCCATTCATGTGCAAAACTCTGTAACTGAATGAACACTTTGTGACGTTCTTGTACAGAAGTCGCCTTGACTTGAGCTGTGAATCTTGAATTTGGAAATCTGTGTCTGTTCGCTCACGAGGTCCAACAACTATGAACAAGTCACTTTCCATTATTGTTGAAAAGAAAAAGTTGATTAAAATATTTTCCTAGCTTTTAGTACAGAAGATATTCATGCTGAGACAGAAGTAGTTCTGCTGTGAGGGCACAGAGAAGAGGAGGGAGTGATTCAGTCAGCCAGCTCATCAGGAAGCTGGAGGAAGGATGCTTTAACTGGGTCGTGAAGATGAAGGAGGGGGCTGGTCAGTGGGCAAGGCCAAGAGCACAGAGAGAAGGGTGGCAGGACAGAAGCACAGGATGTCCAGACCACTCGGTATTCTAAGGCAGACTACCTGGGAGATTGATGGGAGCCTAGCGGAGTGGTGGGTGGGCCAAGTCTAGATTCTGGGGGACGTTGTTTGTGATGCTCAGCAGGTCTGACATTTACTCTTAGGGTGTGGACAACCTTTGAGGATTTTTACAGTTACAGATATGATGGCAGGCCTATATGTTAGAAGACAACTTTATCACAGTGTGGCCTTGGTAGAGGCAGTGCAGAAAAAGAAAGGTTTTCAAATTTAAGGCATAGAGTCAACAATAATACTTGGGCTGAGTAGGGGCTGTGAAGTCTTGGGAAGAATTAAAAAAAAAATGAGGCTGAGGTTTTGAAAAGTGATTGAGAGAATCAAACTACTAGAATTCAATACAGATTATGAGCTCCGTGGTCTTGGGCTAATCATTTAACCTGAGGTTCATTTTTGTTATGAACTAAAAGTAACAATAACTAATAGGATTATTTTTGGAGTTAATAAAATTATGCTTATAAAATGCTGAGCACATTTATTAGTTTATTCAACAAATATATATTGCATGCTTAGTATGTATTAGGCACCTTGCTAACAGATAAAATATTGAGCAAAATCTGATATGGTTCTTGCCTTCATGAAACTGACCTAATAGAGAATATAGATATAATCAAATAATCACATGCGTAAATGTAAAACCGTAAAAATGTAAGACTTTCACAAGTACTTCAAAGGAGATATGAATGCACCTTTGAGAGCATAAAATAGAGAGAAGGATGGTAGTGAGGTGGTCCAGGAAGGCGTGAGGATTTGAACAATGAGTACTAGTTAAGCAGGTAAACTCAGTGCAGGGGGCATTTCTGTAGTCTGTCATACAATAATACTAGCCAATAATTAGAAACTATAGGTTCATTATTTTAATTTCCTCTAGCTTATCATTTTATTTTCTATGCCCCTGTATGCGGAACTGATATGTTAGTAAGATAGTTTCTACATGGTTCTTGTGTTTAGACTGATAATTGGGAGATAACTGATTTTATGAAAACATGCTCACTCTTTACTCACGTTGCAATGCTATGTGTCAATCTTAAATTTATTGACTTTTTTGATTCAACATTTATCTCTTATGTGAGTTCATGGTTTATGGACCAAAGGAATCTTATTATGGATGCTTTTCAGTATATACGGACACATACTATATTGCTATTAGAGGTGTTTTGTATGTGATTCGAGTGTCTCTTTACTTTCATCCAAATTTCCTAAATGTTGTATTATTAGGAGATGCATAATATGGCATTAAAATAAACCTTAGTAGCTTTTAAGAATATTTGCACTATTTGGGCAGCGAGTTTTCCCTAATGTCTTCCGACTGTCCACGGAAGAGGCGACTTCGGTGATCATTGCATTTTAAAACGAGTTCACTGTTACCGTGGGAGCATCACTCCTCCTTTGTTATGAAACCACATCCGCAGCCAGTGAGTGCAATTGCTCCATGAGTCTTCCCACTAGGCATCCTGTGTAACAGGGCTAGGAACACACCCTATTTCACAGGACTACTGTAAGGATGAAGTGACTGAATAAATTAGAAGAGTGTCACATCTAGGATATGTGCTCAATAAAAATTAGCTATAAGAATTAGACCAAGTGATCAAATGCCTTTTCCTTATATGATCTTTACATTGTCAAATTTGCAAATACCTCCAACTGCCTGAAGGAAGAGAAAGAGGAGGCTTAGCCTCTCACACCCATGTCCCTAAAGCCCTGCAGACCACGTCTGCTGTAGTTGAGCCTTAGCTAATCTACAGAGATTCTCTAGATCTGCTCAGTCAAGTTCAGTAGCCATGAACCGGCCACATGTGGTAAGTGAGCACGTGCAGTGTCTGTTCTGAAGCAAAGATGTGGTGTGACTGTAAAGTGCACACTGACTTTCGAAGACGCCATACAAATGGGAAAATGTAGACTATCTCACTAACAATTTTTATACTAATCAGCAATGTTAAAATGATATTTTGGAATGTACTAGGTTAAATAAAATATATTATTATGATCAATTTTACATGTTTCCTTTCTCCCTTTTTAATGGGGCTACTACAGCATTTAGAATTAAATATGCAGTTCACATGATATCTTTCTTGGGCATCACTCATTTTCAAGGCCCCAGAGTGAAGTTGGAGGAACTGTGGCTTCCTATCGGCCAAAACTAATTATCTTATGTCCTAGTTAGGTATGGCTGTACCAGAAATTTTATTGTAACCACCAACTAAGCCTCTGAAATGGTCCCAAAGTAGAATGTTGTTTGTTGACTCTTCTGTTTTGCATGTCTCCCGTAAGATGAAGGGAGAGCGTCTTGAAAAGCATAGACGTACATCATCCATCAGGTGCTAGTGCGGTGTTTTTGTAATAGGGCGTCTTAGGAGGTTTCATGACTTTCAGGTATGCACTTAATTCAGAGACAGAAGAAATCCCATGTACCAGTGTAAAGTCACATTATCCTGTGATAAGCTCAAATGAAACTATTTAGTTGTGAAATAAAAATATATTGTTATTACAGTTAGTTCTGAAACAGAGAGGAATAAATGAATATATAGATGTTTTGTTGGTCAAGGTAACATCCCTATGTAGAATTCTTTTTCCACTCATATCATTTAACTAATTTCAAAGAGAAAGTTGCTGAAGAATAATCTGAACTTAAAAATTGTGCACACAAAAAAATACGTCTTAAAGACACATCTTTGATAAAAATGAATTTTGGATAGGGGGAATGTGATAAAAATGTGTAACATTTGCTTTCAAAAATAAAATAAAATAGGAATTATACCTAAAAAATGAATTTTGATATTGTTGCCCATAACTCAGGTCTCAGATTCCCAATATAAAATACATACTTAACCATGCAACAAACAGTAGCCTAGTCAATTGTTTCCCATTTGCTGCCGGAGTATCAGAGCAACAAACACAGCTTGACATTAAAACACAAAAGAAGATGTTCATGTTACCTGAAGATGAAACATTGGTTGATTTCTCTTTTTAAGGTGAAATTAATTGAAATTTAAGATGTGAATATGCAATTGTTACAATGAAATTAATACATTAAAAGCAACAAAATATATTGATATAAATTAATCTGTTTTTTATGCATTAGGTCATGTAACTGGGGATGGGATCCATTCTCTTCTCTTGTATTAAATTTTTCTTATGCCAATATTACTTTGGAAAAGTCAATTTGTTTCTCTAGACCTCAGTTTTCTCATGCACAAGATAAATTGGGAAATCCCTCCCATGTCAAAATTCTAAATCCCAGGATTCTACTATGTTGGATGTGTTGTTGTAAAAGTATTTCAGTCTTACTACGTGAACTAAGGCATGTGACATAACCTTCCTGAGCACCAGGTTTCTCATCTATAATAGCTAAAGCTTTATGTATTGGAGGGATCAGAGCAGCATATGAATGTTCTTCAAATTCAGAGACTTCTAGTTAATTTATCGTTAATTCCATTTATCTGTGAAGAAAAATTCAACTCTAATGATATGATTATGTATTCAGATTGAGGTGCTATGTTATGGCAACAATAAACATCATTGTGTTGATTTCTAAACTATCATAAAATATTATCTTGTAATACTTGCTTTATAGTTTATCGTTAGTTGAAAATGTCCAGTATAGATTGTTGTTTTCATAATAAATAATATCCTCTCATCTGCGAATTTACCAGCATATTCAGAAACCTGTCTTCAAGTAATTATAATAAGGGAAACATATATTTATATGTCTTTTGAAGTTTATAGAATAATTGTAATACATTAATCTGATATAACGTTTTGAACAGTTGTGCGAGGCAAATAGCTATTACTGTGACCCCCATTTTATAGATGAGAGTATTGAGAATCAAAGATTAAACTGGCTGCCCAAAATCACATACCCAGTAAGATTGAAGTTCAAGTTTCCCAACCCTAAATTTTATATTCTTTGAAAGACAGTACATTCCCATTATTACTATTTCAATCGTTCATAGTTACTTCAATAATTAAGACATTTATTTATGGTAAATATAGTTTTCTCAATAAAATTCCATCACTGTGATTAAGACATACCCCTCTTTTGAGCATCACTAAGGTACATGAATGAAGTCTTTAGATTTCACTTCTGTATAGCCAGCCACTTCGCCTGTTTCCATTATCTCCTTGTATTATAGAAACCACTTGTTCCTAAAGACCTTATTATATTATTAAGTGATTTCAGACTTTTAAAGTTATTGGCATAGTGTTAGATATTTTGTATGATGAGGGATGTTCAGAGATCACACGGTAAATCTATTTTAAAAGTCTTCATAGAACTATCTAAAATTTTATATTTACTTAAATTTGGTTTTACTATTATAGCTTGAAATAAGTGCTCCAGTTGCTGAGATTTGGAAATATTTATTATGAAAAATCTCGATTTTTTAGTGAGTTTGCTATGCATCATCCATGGCTGTTCTACATATTCCATAGAGACTATGGATGATGGGCTACTATACACCAATGCTAATAACAATAGTGATTACAATAATAATTTGTCAAAATTTTTAGTTAATAGAAATTCTTAAGATTAGAGAATCTTGACACCTGAAGTTCCCAAAATTGAAGTGTCACAATTTATCAAACTCATCAGTTGGTGTTCCCATTACAAAGTTGTTATTTCAAGACACCGTCTAGTGTGGAATGAAACTAAAGAGATTGATAACTATATGCGTTTAATATGTCAAACAACCCTAACAAATGTTTTAGAAGAAGCATGAATAAAGTAGTTGTAGAAATTTTAAGTATCACCTCATTGTAAAAGATAATTAATTTGAGAAGCAAGAAAGAATGAATGAAAGAAAAAAGGAAAGAAAGACAGAAAGGATGAAGAAATTTTTATTATGATCTGTAATAATCTTAGAAATTCTTAGAAAATTGGACCTTTGTGTATATATACTACATCTTCTTTATCCAATCATCTATTGAAGGACACTTTGTTAGTTTCCATGTCTTGGCCACCATAAATAAAGCAACAGAATACTATTCTGCCATAAGAAAAGATGAAATTGTGCCATTTTCAACAACATGGATGGATCTTGAGATTATTATGCTAAACAAAATTAGTCAGACAGAAAAAGTCAAGAACCATATGATTTCACTGATATGTGGGATATAAAACTGAAACAACAAAGGAACAAGTCAAACAAATAAAGAAACAAAACTCATAGACACAGATAATAGTTTAGTGGTTACCAGAGGGTAGAGGGGGAAGAGGGTGGGAGATGAGGGTAAGGGGGATCAAATATATGGTGATGGAAGGAGAACTGACTCTGGGTGGTGAACACACAATGTGATATGTAGATGATATATTACAGAATTGTTCACCTGAAATCTATGTAACTAACCATCATCACCCCAATAAATTTTGATTAAAAAAAAAAGAAAGTTGGACCTTTGATATTGAAATATGTCAAGGCAAGATGCACAGGCTTGGGCAGACTACTGGTCAGAAATAAAATATAATTATATTAACCCTAACCAACCAATATCCTGGTTTTTATCCATGTGTGTTTATGCTGTAAAACTAGTCATTATGATAAATAATGATAAAGTGAAGAACTGGGGTATGTACTTCTTACATCTTAGCTCAAGAATCACCAAGTTTTAAATTATTTATTTAAAATCTATCACAGTTTTGAAGAAAATGGCTGCCATCAGTTGAATCTTTAGGATCATACGTGTATCTTCTTTGAATATATTCTATCCAAATAAACGATGTGGTTCTTTAACACTTGTGGTAACACAATATGTAAAGAACATTTACAACTCACTAATAAAATCCTATTTAGAAATGAGTTAAATATTTGAATAGACAATTTACAAAAACCCCCAAAAAATACATGAATAGGCAGTAAGCAGATGAAAAGACACCCAACAGCATTAGTTATTAGGGAAAGTTAAGTTATAACCAGTGTAAGATACTGCTTCACACTCACTACACACTCACTGGAATAGTTATAACGAAAAAGACATAAATAATAAGTGTTGTCAAGAATAAGGAGAAACAGGAACCCTCATACAGTTTCAGAGGGAATGGAAAATGGTGCACTAACTTTGGAAAACAGTTTGGCAATTGCTTAAAAAGTTAAATGTACGTTTACTATACCTCCCCAAAATTCCACTCCTATGAAGAAAAACATGTGTACCCAAAGACAACTATATATATATATATATATATATATATATATATATATATATATATATATATATATATCTCAGCATTATGTATTATAGCCCAAAAGTGGAATCAATGCAAAAGTCTGTCAGTTGGTGAATGGGTAACTATTACATAACCGAAATACTATTCAGCAATAAAAAGGAATGAATTACTGATATGTGCCACAACACAGGTAAAACTCAGAAACATTTTGCTAACTGACAGAAGCCAGATGTCGAGAAAAGGCAGACTGATATAAATAGAAAGGAGAATAGTGGTTACCTGGGGCCAGAGAGAGGAAAGAGCTATGACTGCAAACAGGTGAGAGGAACTTTGGGAGGGTTGAATTGCTCTAAAGTCGGATTGTGGTAGTGGTTGTGCAATTCTCAATGTTCTAAAAACACGGAATTGTACACTAAAAGTGGGTAAATTTAATGGTATGTACATCATACCTCAGTACAGATGTTTTTTTAAAGAAGCCAAAAAATGGGCGACTCCTTTACATAGTACTTTCTTATGTCACCGGGACCAAAGATGGGATTGGTGTTTCCAGTGCATGCAGACATTCTATGTGCGGGGATTCAAGCAGAATGAGGGGAAGCCCCAATTCCAAGTGTGAAGTTCCCCAGGTAAAGCTATGAGAAGAACAGAGACCTAGCTTGCTGGTGGTCCTCTGGGTCCACGCAGGGTTCATCCCATCTGACCCAGCATAGGTCAGATGGTGACATGCATGACATGTCGCCAGTGAAGTACACATGCTGTGGAATGTTCTGAAACTTCTCGAAATGCTTTCAAACAGATCATGTGTTTTATATGTAAACACTCAGACAAAATGTGCATATTGTCTCAACAATATTTACAGGCAATTCTCTTAGATCTATAATAATAAAGAATAGTAAGGAATATCATTAGTAAGCTTTATGTCTTGTATTATGTATGCATTTTTGACTCATGTTTTCTGTCTCCAGTAGAATGTAAGATGTTTGCGGCCAGCATTGAAGCATGTATTGCTGACTTTTCTATTCTGAAAGCACGTAGTGTCACTGTAAATGCAGTAGTCAGTGGTCACCCTCTGTGTAGTAGATGCTGAATAATGAGTGTTAGATAAACATGAGGCCTGGCTCTGACTCTCAGTTCAACGTCCCTCTTTGAAATCTAACCAAAAGCATTTAATCTGTTCATGGAGAAGGAGCTGGCAGAGCAGACTGATAGCCGATCGCCCTGTCAGGCTTAGCATCTCCACTTGAAAGCACCCCGCCTTGACTGTACTCGGTTCTAAGGGCTCACACCTAGTGTTCTGGGCTGCCCCTCTCAGCCGCGTCAGTATCTCTCCTCAACATAGGCCCTGCACTTTCTTTCTCACTGGTACAGCTTTGTTCACTGGTCTATGGGTTCTTTTCTCAAAGAATCACTGTGTTTTAATGCAATCTTGAAAGTACTGACTTCTCCAGGATGCATCGAATGATACTTAAGTTAATTGCACGTGCAATTCCTGGACTGAGAAGAAGTACTCAAAATATATTTGTAACTAGTAAATGTATAATATTTACTTTTAACATTGATGACTTTATGTGTATATTTCAAATTCTCTACATTACTTTAGAATAAAAAAATAGACATTTAAAATAATAATTGTTATCCATGTGGCCAACAGGTACTGCATGATTACAGTTAATGTTTAAAAATTTTACAGAACAAAGAATGGGAAAACTATGTTAATAATGGTTACCTCTGGGTAACCAAGCTAGAGGTAATTTATTCCGTCTACATTTTCAATTTCTATAATTGCTGTGTATTCTTTATTTTAGATAAAATTATACACAATTTAAAATAAGAAAATAGTTTTATTCCTCTGGAAGCTCAATTAGCACACAGAAAACAAATTTGCATTTTTGGAGACAGTGGCTTTTTTTTTCTTTCTATTCAGTTATTTCAATTAATATAAAAGCTCATTTAGCTCACTCCGTATAGTAAGAGTTGCTAAGATTGATACCACATACATTTCTATAGCTGCGAAAGTCCCCACCACCATCATCTCTGGGGATGAAATACTATTCAGCTGACACGGCTGTAGTTTGGATTATCTGTGTACTTGGTAACGAGGGCAAGCCTTTGGCATTTCTTAGAACTATTTGAAGAACTGAAGAAGCTTATTAAGAAAATGAGTTGGTGCTTTTTGATTCTCTGTAAATAACAAGAGATTTGCTGTAGGCATCAAGCCTTAACAGTGTTATGGCGACCCTTTTCTCAACAAGACATAAATTGGCCTTCATAGTATATAAGTTAGGATCCGTTCCAACTTCATAATTCATTTCCTTTTATGTCTGTTTTTAGTGTGTTGTGTTTCTAGTTGAGAGTCCAAATGTTAATTTTATTTAAAATCAAAGAATGTAGACCAAAAAATTGAGCTGTTCTAAAGCCAAGCTATGTTTTATGTCCTAAGTTGTGGGACATAAACTAGTTTACAACTATGTAAGTGGTCTTCTAAAATGACAGAAAAATACAGATTACGTAGATTGAGATAAAGTATCAAAATAATAAGACCCATTTAATCATGTGAATTTTGTTTAAAATTTTGTTAACAAAATTTTGTTAACAACAATATATAGATTTTCTAATTTAAGCTTTACAGTATTATATAAGATTTTACACACTCAATGGTTGATATGACCACAATCCTGTTGTTCTTAGTGCTTACATATGTATCTGTGTATTAGTAATTCTCAAAAAGTTTAAGAAATTACCTTCAGAAAACGTACCCTGTTGAAGTGCATGATACTCCCATCAGGATGTTCAGTTTTTTCTTTCTACTTTTCGTTCTTTTACTTTTTTTCTATTTTTTTTCTTTCTACCTTTCTAAGCACTAGTCCTACTTAGTTGAAGAGAATTACATGGGTGAGAATGTAATAGCCAATTTGATATTGTATTTTACAAATTCATATTTCATACTGGCCTATAATATTTTCTGAATTAAGTATCCATATGTAATGTCATGAATTTAACTAGATTTTCAGCTGTTTTAAAATTAAGATTTTTGATTTTGTCTGCTCCCCACTGTCACAGTTGCCATCACCTCCTTTTCTTACCTAATGGATCAGTACCTTTTCCATATGCTTCTTCCTGTGTAGCTAGATGATATTTTAAAATCCTGATCTGACCATGTCATTTCCCTCTTCTCCTGAGATCGCGCTTCCCTTTGATACTCGGAATAAAGTCCATCGTGCTTGACAGAGCTTACAAAGCTCCCAGTGACTGGGTGCCTCCCTGGCGACCTCTCTAGGCAGCCTCATCTATCCCTTCTCTTGCCCTGTGCGCTAATAGCTGCAGCACAACACACCTCTTTCTGCAACTCAAGTCCACCAAGTTCTCTCTGGCCTCCCGCAGATGCTCTAAGAAGCTGCTCTATGCCTGGATCACACCACAGTAAAAGTCTCCTCCTTTCTCCCAGACTTACCCCTTCACCCTTGACCAGTGGAATTCCTATTTGTCTTTCAAATCGGAGGCTTAAGTCACTTCAGGGGGGCCGTAGTCACCTGTTCTGTACCCACACAGAAATACACACCCACCTCCAGTAGATCACCCTTTTATAACATTCCGGACATGTGATTATTTGTTTCACATCCATTAACTCTGGTAAGGACCATTTTCCTCAATCCTATTACAGGGTTTATTCTACATGGTAGATGCACAATACATTTTGTTGAATGCAAGTGATTGAATGTATCTAAGAGCTAGAATGAAACTTTTCATAGTGATTTCCAGCCGATAGAAAAAAAAATGTTAAGGTAGGTTAATCTTCATGTTCTTATGTTCTATAAGAATGTATTCAGTCTGTTCACTGTTACTTATAGATTGAGTATTAAATAATTAAATGGGCAAGCTCAATGCACTGTCCATGTATGTATGCTGTGAGCTGGGAGGGAGAAGTTTCTTCATTGTTGGTAGTTTTATGATTTGTATTTTAGTTGGAAATGTTGTGGCATGGTGTAAGTACCTGAGAAAAGCTATCTCCAGTAAATGGAATGGTTAAGTAAAGAAAATCAAAATGTGATTTTTAAAAATAACTACTGATATTAATAAAAGCCAAATGGATTTCTTGCAAATCTGGTAAATAAAGATGGGTTTTGAAGCTTAGACTTTATATCTCCTTTGATTCATGAGCTAATTTTCAAAGCTGAGTCGGAAGCTTTAGTTTATATTGTACCTGAGGCACAGGCAGACTCAGACAATAGCTGCACTCCAAGTGTCACTATAATACAGTAAATGTAATAAAATTACATTGAAATAATGTAAAAAATCTACTTTAGACCGGGGAAAATGGCACTTAAAGTTGAAGTGAATGCCTTTTTCGGCTCCTGATGTTGTCCTTTCCAGGTAGACCCATAGTGCTGCTGCCTTTTCACGCCAGTCCTGGGGAGTGAGGTACAGTCTAGAAACACCTATAAAGAGTGAGCCACTCTGCTGGCTGGACAAGAAGTGGTCACCTGACAGGCAGCTTCAAACAGGTGACCTGTGTCATTCGTGAGGGAAAACTGGGCATTCGATGACCACCAAACTGAATCCTCGCCTTTTCCTTAGAGTTGCAGTTTTGTTTTTTGAGGCGAGTGATATTTTACCGCACCCTGACTGACTGTTCAGCTTCTTTTAGCAACAGAACAAGATCCATTTTTGTAAGTTGAGGAGAGATAACTGGAATGGAACATTTTTGATGGATATTTAAAAACTAGAAGAACATAGTGAAAAAGTTTAATGTACAAATTACAAGTCAGCAGTCTCAGCAAGTAGTTTGCTTTCTTTTAACCTTTCAAGCCTGGTTTCCTCACCTAAAGTGGAAATAATAATAGTATCATCTTCATGGGATTGGTGTGGGAACCAAATGCATTATAACACATACAGGATGTAGGACAGTGTCTGACACATGTTAAAAACTAATATATGTGTCAGGTATTATCATGTTGACATTATTTAAAAATTTTTTAGGGAATTTATACAAATGAAAGTTTCCTTAAGTAGATAAAGGATCTAAAAATATCAAGGTTAAGTATGGCTTATACTTGCTTAAGTACTGCTTTAAAATAAACTAAAATTTATAAAGCATTGCATTCATTTATTTTAGAACTGAAAATCCAAAATAGTGCTTTATTTCCATAAACATAAACTTTCACTTCATCATTACATTAAATGTAACTGAGAAGCAATGTAAAGCACACTTGTAGCCTCTCCTCTTCTTCTCCCCCTAAAACACAGTTCCCAGTAAGAACATTGTTTCCTGTAAAATGGATAAGTTTTGATGCTACAGGCGCTGGAAGCGGTATGTATCTGACCTGCGGATGGGTTATTCTGTGAACCCAAGCCAGGGACTGTGAGAACAGGTTTCCCTTCAGCCTTCAGTTATCACTACCGCTCATCTTTTGTATGCAGAATCTTGAGCACTCACCAGTCTTCTGGATTACAATGCACAGTTTTCCTCCCTGCCCTGCCAGTGACATAAGGAAGTCACTTCAACTCCCCAAATTTGATTGGCTATAACCTCCACCCATATGCCTCTATCTGTATTCAATTTTGCTATACACCTTTCAAATTGCCATATACATCTACCTGAATTCCATTGTCTGATATAAGTACACCTAGGTGAGCTGGAATGATTTTTTCATGTTGAAAAAAATCTTTACTTTACAAGTAAATCCACATTAGTGTCATTATTATTCTGTTAAGGAAGCCCTCTTTTTCATCAAAAATATAACTACATGTATACACAATATCCAGGTATATGTTTATGTGTTGAATTACAAATTAACGTGAAATTAAATATGACACTAGTTTGCCTGATTCCAGAGATATTAGATTTTTAGGTCATTGCAAATGTTCACATTTGCATTAAATTATTTATTTGCAAATATCAAGAAGCTTTGTAAGCAAACATTAGCTTTGAAACTCAATGCCATTAGGTTGTATGACTACTGCAGTTTTTTATACACTTAACCAAAAATGTGTGCCTCTTTGAGTGCACAGTTGTCTTTCAAACATTGGAGTTGACTTAGCTTATTCAGGGAAGCTATGAGATACCCCATGTAGAGAATTTGTTCTTTAGACACATAGGAAAAATGGCAGTTTTGTTGGTAATAGAATATGAAAGTGATGAATTTAAGCATGTCTGCTACATAAAGAGTTTTCTGGATTTTAAAACAAATAAGAACAGGTCAAAATTAAAATAGCTTCAGGGAGAGGGCTATGTATGTTGAAATATGAGTGTATAATTTCTCCTATTTCTGTTCCAGCAGCATGGTGGTATTCTTAGGAAATGTTTTCATTAATCTCTAAAAATGACAAGCGTCAGGGGTCTTTTGTGATGCACATTCAGGAAAGTTTCTGTCAAGAGGTCATATTGCTAGAATGTGTTAGTCAGTAATCTTGTATCCTTGGAATTTGCCTTGTTTGAAGTGTTTCCCAAGCAAGATATTTTCTGTACTGCACATCACTAAAATAATGTGTTTGGGAACAGCTTTACATGGAATGAAAAGCTAAGAGAATTCTTTATGGTAAAATAAAAACTATTGCTCCTATTGAACACAATGAAACCCCCTCAAAGAACACAGGGGATGCATATATAACAGAGAACATGTGTTTAGGAATCGTAGTAAATAATATGTGTATTTACACCTTTTTGAACCTTATGCTATTAATGTCTTAGTTTATTTAAAATACAAGGTTATTCAAAAGAAAAATAAACAAATAGGACTGCATCAAACTTCAAAGTTTTTTCACAACAAAGGAAACCATCAACAAAACAAAAAGACAACCTACTGAATGGGAGAAAATAATGGCCAATGGTACATCTGACAAGGGGTTAGTATCGAAAATTTATAAAAACAGCAACAACAACAAAAGACTCATACAGCTCAACACCAAAAGAAAAACAATCCAGTTAAAAAATGGGCAGAGGACCTGAATAGACATTTCCCCCAAAGAGGCCAATAGACATTTGAAAAGATGCTCAAAGTCACTAATCATCTGAGAAATGCAAATTAAAACCACAATGAGATATCACCTCACACCTGTCACAATAAACCAATAAACAACAAGTAGTATTGGCAAGGATGCAGAGAAAAGGGAACCCTTATGCACTGTTGGTATGATTGCAAATTGGTGCAACCACTGTGGAAAACAGTATGGAGGTTCCTCAAAAAAGTAAAACTAGAACTACCTTATGACCCAGCAGTTCCACTCCTGGGTATTTATCCAAAGAAATCCAAAACACTAATTTGAAAGAATATATGCACCCCTGTGTTTATTGCAGTGCTATTCACAGTAGCCAAGATGTGGAAACAACAGTAATGCCCATCAATAGATGATTGAATAAAGAAACTGCTACATTTATACAATGGAGAATTACTTGGCCAAAAAAGAAAAAAATCTTGCCATTTGCAACAATATGGATGGACCTAGAGGGTAGTATGCTAAGTGAAATAAGTCAGGCTGAACAAGACAAATACCATATGATGTCATTTATGTGTGGAATCTAAAGAACAGAATAAACAAAACAGAAATAGACTCATGGATATGTAGAACAAACCGATGGTTGTTAGAAGGGAGGGCAGTTGGGGGATGGGTGAGAAGGTGAGGGGATTAGAAAGTACTAGTTGGTAGTCACAAAATAGTCTCAAGGATGTGAAATACAGTATGGAGAATATAGTCAATAATGTAAAGACTATAGGGTGTTAGATGGGTACTGGACTTATCGGGGGGGATCACTTCATAGACTGTGTAGATGCCTGACCAATGTGCTATACACCTGAAGCTGAAGTAGAATAACATTGAATGTCAAATATATATATATATATATATATATATATATATATATATATATATATATATATAGTCACAGGATGTGAAGCACAGCAAAGGGAATATAGTCAATGGAATTGTAACAGCTATATACAGTAAAAGATGGGTAGTAGACGTAGTAGACTTGGTAGGTTTATCACTTTGTGAGGGGTGTAAATGTCTAATCATTATGTTGTTTTTGTACACCTGAAACTAATAAACAAATCACTATAAAATAAAAGTTTATTCTATTTTTTGAGATATAAAAAGTCATTTTATATAAAGTCATTTTTAAATGAAAAAAATTACGCTTAAAACATTTTAAAAATGTCTTAAAATACTATCTGATAAAAGGTCTCAAGGTTTATTTTATAACCATCAACTAATGTATTTATTTTCTACATATAACTGAAATTTGAGATTCAGTAAAAAAGGAAAATATTGCTAAACACAGATTACCTATTTCCCTGTAGAACTTGGGAAGCAGTTTAGTGCTTGCTCTTTCAAGTGATACTGTGCTGTTTGGGAAATAACAGACTTTTGAAATGACCTTTTGATATGTGTTTATTTTCATGCAATTTTAGACCTAGAAACTTGATGAGATAGAATGCAAATATATTGGCATTAAAATGGACAGATTTAGGTTTGTTTTACCTTCATCAGTGATCATCTATTGACCTTGGCTAGTGACTGAACCTCTCTGATCTTCAAATTATTGTTGGATGAAATGAGTACAGTATGGTCTACTCCCAGGGGTGGGGCAGCAAAGCAAACGTAAAATGCCCAGTACTCCTTGCAGTGCACAAGCTGGCTGGCTGTATCTTTCCCTGTGCTTATCACCAACACACAAGTCCCTCTGTCTTATCCTTTCTTCACTTACTCATTTTGTTCAGCTTTAGTATATAGGACTTGACAAAGTCGATATGCAGTTGTCCTCTTTGAGCTTACAACCCAGTTGAGGAGAGAGCTACATTATGTACCTAGCATGGTATTTGGCTTAAGGTATCTGCTTAATACATAAATAGCAGTAGTAGGTGATTATAAGTTCAATAAATGCTCTAGAGAAAAATAATAAGGTTTAATGAGAAAGAAATGCACAAGGCATGTATTTTAGATTGAGAAAATGACATTTAAGCTAAGGCTGAAAGGTGATTAGGAGATAGGAGCAAAATGGTAGCATGAGGGTTGCGTTTGGAGGCAATCCAGAGTTCAGATGGAACCTGAAATATCTGTATAAAGTCTAAATGGCCACATGAAACAAGCAGCTTCTTATATAAGTCTAACGATTAGAAGATAGTCATTATTGAACTAATCCTAAATCTTTTCTGTAGGAATATTTCTACTCCTGCTTTGTTAAATTCTGAACTTTAATCTTCTTGGCTACATGTTTGTTATTGATTTGTAGTATTATGGTATAGCTAGGGTACACCTGATATTTTTTATGCTGAATAATACATTTAAGTGTAATTTTTAACATTCTGCCTTCTGTATTTCTTGCCTATAAAATCCGAATTCCTTAAATCCTTTTAAAAATAATTTCTTATTTTACTTTCTAACCCTGTAACAACTTTACTCATCTTTCGTTCTTTTAAAAAAGAAAAAAAAAATTAACAATCCTCTATACAAAGAAAGCCCTCAGGCAAATATTGTGTGCCCTATGAGAGTTTAATTATTACAAATTGCAGTAGATAGGACATTTCTTGGTGTTGATGCTTGGTATTCTCTCCATATATACAATATAGGAAGATTTTTAATACTATATTGTCATATTTATGTACATGTCAGATCATTGTTGTTCCTTCCTGGTAGTTAGCCTTTGAGATATATTTATATTTTTCCATTTTGCCCTAAAAGTGATATTGACAGTATCTCAGTTAAACTTCTTCCTTCAGACACCACCCTATAAACCTCTTCAGAATGGCAGCAAGCCACTGATTCAAACCAATGGCGCACTGTAATAGTCATATGCCAAAAAAAAAAATGTTGGCAAGACAGTTAGATAAAGTTGAATAAAAGGACTTAAATGCACATGTGGGTATATTACGTTACCTACTCCAGGAAATTTGTGCGTGCCCTTTCTCTGTCACAGAAGGTATATCAGTGTGCTTCCTAAAAGACATGAGAGTAGATAACTCGTGTTACTCGACTAGAGATTTGAATATTGATTGATTTGCCTGATCTGTTCCAATGACTTTTATATGAAAATTAAGTTTACTTTCAAACCTGTAGTAGTGTGTTCTCGAAGATGACCAGTTAAATCTTAGATAAAGCCTACTTTCTAGTCATTCACAGTGAATATATTTTACCTCTCAAATTTTTGACAAGTATAGTTGAAGGCAAAAGTATGCATTACGATATTATTTAAATATTCTACAATGTGTGCTATCTTGCTTATTTGAATATGAAGAGCTTTTAAAAGTAATCTTTAATAAAGTTCTTCGCATTTTGCTTGGTTTTCTATTCTTCATCAAAGAGTAGGCGTATTGGGTATCTGAACTTTTGTAATGTGTATAAAACCTTTGCCTTTTTTGAAAGTCTAAGAGACATTACTTGCTTCTTCTTTTAATAGTTCTTGAGCTAGTTAAACTGTTTAATAAACAAATTGCCTTTAAAAATGCTTGTTCATTTATTTAAAATAAATATGGAGCTGCTGTTGCCTTCAGAAGTCTCTGAAATAGTTCCAGAAGAAGAAAGCTAGGACCACATTCACTTGGGGAATTGCAAGTCTGGCCACTGTGAAAGTCCACATCACGGATGTTAACTATGGTCCAGACAAAGGAAACTGCGGCTGTAAATGTTGAACCATGTTGGAGATCATCTATCCCAAGTTCTTGTAAATTTCTTACAAATTAAGAAATTTCCATTTTGGCAAAAGCCAGTCAGTGACAGAGCTGGAGAGAAGCAGGGACCCTCACTCCAGACATTGGGTTTCAATCCTGCTCAGTCATTGACTGAGTGGTTAAGTCCTCTGATTGTTTTGTTTGCTATTGGGACAATATGGACATTACCGCTTCTTTACTGAGATGGCGTATGAAACCTCCTGGCACTGAATCTGGTACATTGTAGAAAAAAATAAAACTGTATTTTATTTAGGAAATACATGTGTTTCCTTCCCAACTTCTTTCTACACCATCACATTGTCACTTTCTCTTCAAAAGCAACATGATGTAAAACAGTTTCTTCCTATATCCCTTCAGCAAACACTGAGAACCTATGTGAAATGCTAGGGATTTAAATTTGAGTAAGAAAGCTCCTTTCAATTTGTCTTTTTTTAACTGGACTTTTCCTGTAGCTTTGACACCTGGTGAATATTGTCCCTTGCTTTCTTTGGCAGTATTTGCCTCTGATTCTCATTCTGCCTATGACTTTTGTTTGTCTCTTTGTGGGACTCTCTTCCCTTATGTTTCCCTAATGCTACTTCCCCTCCTGCTATTCTTCTCACTCCTGACTCATCCCTCAGTATTCTCAGGTTGGAACTCTTCCTTTACTCTGACCTTTCCCCTGAGTTTCAGATGCGCAATGATTAGTAAATATTTCATTAAGATATTCCCTAGGAATTTTAAGCTTCATGAGCCCCAAACTGAACTCACAAAAATCTCTTCCTATCCCTCTCTGCTTTTCTTTTCCTAGATAATTTAGCTCAATTTATGCGAACAGCATCCCATCAGCTAATCAAACCAACTCTTGTTCATTCCTTCATTCCACTCTACTTCCCAGTCATAAACACTGTCTTTTCCTCACCATGTCTAGAGCCACTAGCCGTGCTAGTTGTACATCGCACAGGGACGCTTTACCTAGGGAGTGTAAATGTGATTTATTCATAGTTTCAGGCACTGTTTTAAAGTGTCTTGTATTTAAGAAATCCGTACATTTTGACAGTTTTCCAAAAGAGGAAAATGAAGAGTCTCATGGAAGTAGTGCTCCTTGGACTTTGGATGAGGTACCATGTGGACAAGCTCTGTATCCTCCCCTTACTACTCCACAACTTGCCATAGAGGTAGTTAAGGAACAGCTCTTGATCAAACTATTGCCCTCAGAATGAGCTGTCTCCTTTCCCTCACTTTTGCTACCAGCCCTCCTCTTAACCCACAATTCATTTTCCATATTACTTCAGGGTGAGTCATGTAAAAATAGATTTAACCCTACCACTTTTTCTCTTAAAAACTACTTAACAGTTTCCCATTGTTTATTGATAAATCAATAGTTTTTCTCTCAGCACCTAAGAGCTCCCATGTCTGTCTCTTCTGTCCCACCACGCTAACATGAATTTTAGCTTCTATTCATACTGGAAATGTGTCTTGTTGTAGACACCACGCTGTTTCATGCTCTACACATGCTGTGCTATATGCCTACAATGCCCATCGAGCCAACCTCCACTCATCCTTTAATCTGTCAAGATCCACATCAAGTTCCCGGAAAGCCCCATCCTCACTCTCCTTCCCCCGCAAAAAAAAGATGTTATATCATCTCCTTCAAAATATACTGAATATATATCTGTCATTACACTTAACACTTTTATTGCAACTCCGTCTTCACTCATCTCTAAGCCACTAGAATATGGGAGGGTTTTGGGAAGGAGTGGAAGCAGAGGTTAGGTAAAAGTTGATCAAGTTGGGAAGTGGGATGATGCTAGGTCACAAAGAGGTTTGAAGGCCATTCTCGGAAACCATGAAGAGATAGAATCTGCAGTTATAAACATGAACGCTAGGCACGATGGAACAATGGGAAAACCATGGGCACTGTGAATAGGCTGAAAATTCAACTCTGGACAATTACCAGCTTTGCTATCTTTGGTATTTTACCACAAAACTTTTTTGAATATTAGTGTTTTTATCTTTCAGATTAGTGGTAATGTTATTTATGCTCAAGAATTGTTGTGAGGTTAAAAAATGAAAATGGGTGCCTTAGGCCTAACACAGTGCAGATTTTTAGTGCACATTTTTAAACTTTTCTATTTAAATGGTCTACCTGTAGTAATTTTGATAAAGTTTGATCCTCCATATCATTATGATTGATTTTCAGGAAATTAGCATGTGCATTAAATAGTAAAAAAATATAAATTACATGTGGAATATTCATTGCTCTGAAATTTAACCACAACATTCCTTTTAAAGTTCTCTACTTTTTAAAATTGATGAATTGATTTATAGAAAATTTTATATAAACTACACGAAATATTTTTATTAACACGTTGCATATGGATCACGAGAATCTTCGTTTTTTTCTGAGCCATGCGTTAAGGACGGATAACGAGAATTCTCGTTTTTACTGTTGACTCTTTTTACTTTGCACATTTTATTGAATTATTTGTGTTTCGTTAATAACAAAGGAAGCTGCTTTCTGCAGTATCACACCAGGAGGGATTACTAACATCATAGGTGAGTAAATCCTAAAAAATTCCATAGAAAAATAATAAATGACATAGAAGCATTTACGCTTTAAAGAGAAGAGTGAGTGCATTTTAAGTAGTTTCTTTTAAAAACCTGCCGGAACAGAGGGGTATGAGGGATTTAAACCCCACCGTACGCAACGTGTTAAGTGCTATGAACCTGGGTTCATATCTAGGTTAAATATCTGGGTTAAGACCCCATATAATTTCCATATTCTATATTATGTGTGAAGGGCTTTACTAATCTGTAGTTTCAAAAAAGTAAACAATTTATCATCCCGATTAAAACAAAACATAAGCTCTTTTTCAATATCATGCTTCTTTTAATCTCTTTCTTATTGGGTCTTTTTTATAAAAGGAAGCTTCACTTACATAGAAAAGTCTTATTTTTGAAAAACAAACTGCTGCTAGTATTTCCCAATAATGTATATATTTAAAATCTTAACTATTAGCCTTGTTTTCATGGAATTAGGTCAAATTATATTAAAAATATTATCGTTTCATATTATTGGAAAGATGACAGTTTCACAAGGCAAGCAAATTGTGTCCTCCATTTCCAAATATATTGAGGAACAAAAAGTAAAAGCTTTTAAAAATAGAGAAAGTAATGACAATGCTAAAAAGCATTTAAACCAGAGGAAAATAAACCCAAAACATAACTCAAGGTCATCTTTCCAACTTCGGCTGAATGGCCGAACAATCTCCACTAAAAAGCCTGAACCTATCGCTAGCCCTGCTTGCGTGTGGTATGTGGCCTAAGTGATTTCAGGCTGAGAAAGGGAGTGAGTGGTTAATATAGTCATAATCAATAGGTATGGCTTTATTCATAAAAATTAGAATTGATATAGATTACCTTATTACTTGTATTCCAATATACTTTAACTACCATTGTAGGAATTTGCATAATCGTGAGTATGCCCAGGGGAGTATGTGACTCATGCAAACATCATCTGACATGAATTTCCAGGCAGGCAGGGAACAAGTCTGAGAATCATCCCATGTCTAATTTTCAACAGGAATTAAATTATTTAAAAGCCAATTATTGTAGTAATATTTTAAATCATATTTCAAAGGATTTCCAATTGGTTACAATTGCTTAACTGTGATCCTTTATGTTAACTGTTACAATTACTTGCATTTTCAGAAAACTTCTGGTACTTTTCTAAATTGTTTGACTCTTCTAAAGGTTCAAATACACTATGTGAGTTATACCTATCGTTTCATAATTAACCACACTGCACTTAGTTGTTTAAAGCCGTAAGAACTTACTTCCCTTTCTGTGAGTTGGGGAACTTGTTGACCACTTGGCTTGTCTGCTCCACGTAGTAAAGACTGGGGCCATTCACACAGCTGGCTAGCTCCATCTGGAGCTGGGGCTGGCCTTGAACTTACAAGAGAGCTTCAATCACATACCCAATTTCTCAGTGGCCCTCTTAGGTTCCAGTTGTAGCTCATTGTTCCTACCTGGCTAGAACTTCTGCTCAGCCAATCCTCTTAGAGGCTGGGCTCGAAACTGGTCCAGTAACACTTCCAACACTTTCTGTCAGTCCAGGTTAGTCTCATTAGGCTTTGCAGTTCAGGAAGGAGTGGGAATGGGTTCCACTTTTGATGGAGGAGGAGCTTGAACGTGCAGGGAGAGGAGGAACCACCGGCAGCCACCTTGGGCGACCAGCTACATTCACATCCTTTGTATATTCAAACAAAACCCCCAGAACAGTCTCCCAGATGCTCCTATTCTGGCAATACAAATAAGAAAACTGAAATAAAAGTGAAATCGGCAAATCATTAGAGGGACAAAAGCAGAAGTCATGGTCCAGAAATTGTTCCTTTGAGTTACTAAACTCATATTATTCCCAATATTTTAATATTATTTTGTATTTCTGAATAAACTGCTTTCATATCTTCAGCCAGTTGTTCAAATTAGTTATTAAAAAAATGAAATAAAAAATAACTGGCCAGAACCCTCCATTTCTACACTTGTAAACAGACATTCATGTCTTTAGAATGATTTTGCTGCTAATGTTGATGTGTGTAGTTGTTTCTGTTGTTGTTTGTCTCATTATTACAGTTTAGCAGTGAGGATCACGTTTATTTATTCATTGTATATTGATTGAGCTTCTGCTTTGTGTGGTGAGCTTTGTGGCATCCAAATAGGAATAAGGAAGAGTCTTGGCACTCAAGGAGCGTGAAAGATCAGTTACCTTAAATGAGTTAGATTCCTTTAGTCTGATTTATCTGTTGCAAACCTCCATAAGCCATTACTTAAAAACTTTGTGTTTTCTGGAGCTTATGAAACAGTTGAAACCACGAATCACCCGTGGTTAGCCTAACTGGATGGTAATTTTAAGCTTCTGTGTGCAAAAATAAATGTATATTTGCCTTTTCTCAATTATCTAATTCAATGCTAATATGTTTTTTGACACTTTAATGAAACTGGGGTTGACTATTGGGATATTGTGTAGAGGTAATAATGTTGACAGGTATACCTCTGACTAGGTCAGACTTTTTCTTTCTTTTTTTTTTTTTTTTTTAATTAAATTTATTGGGATGACAATTGTTAGTAAAATTACATAGATTTCAGGTGTACAATTCTGTATTACATCATCTATAAATCCCATTGTGTGTTCATCACCCAGAGTCAGTTCTTCCATCACCATATATTCAATCCCCCTTACCCTCACCTCCCCCCCCCCACCCCCCTTACCCTCTGGCAACCACTAAACTATTGTCCGTGTCTATGAGTTTCTGTTTCTCATTTGTTTGTCTTGTTCTTTTGTTGTTTTTGGTTTATATACCACATATCAGTGAAATCACATGGTTCTCTGCTTTTTCTGTCTGACTTGTTTCGCTCAGCATTACTCTCTCAAGATCCATCCATGTTGTCACAAATGTTCCTATATCATCTTTTCTCACTGCCGAATAGTATTCCATTGTGTATATGTACCACAACTTCTTTATCCATTCATCTATCGAAGGACATTTTAGTTGTTTCCATGTCTTGGCCACCGTAAACAAAGCTGCAATGAACATTGGCGCACACGTGTCTTTATCTCTAAATGTTTTCAGATTTTTTGGGTAGATACAGACTTTTTCATACACTAATTATGTAGTGTTGGGACAATCGTATACTCTTTTTTTGGCCTCAATGTCTTCAGATTTGTTTAAGTGAGAATTTTGAACTAGATGATTTTCATAAGCTATGACAAATACCAGTTACCTACATTAAGTGTTAAGTATTGTTTCCTTCCTTTTCTTCCCTAGTTCCCTTATAAATGAAAAGAAAGCAAATGATTTGTACAAATGAAATAGCTTCAGTGGCAGTCAAAAACTGTATCAAAGAGATAAGAAAATGGCTTTATTATAGTTCCAGAATCTTGATAAGAGTAGAGTGTGGGAGGGTGAAAGAGGGTGCTTTGGAATTAGTTTTTACCCCGGAGATTTTGATTTGTATTCCATTACTCCAACCCTCACCACCCTCCTTCCTTGAATCTGTCTTAATACACTGCAGTTATTTATGGGAATGTGTCATCTGATTTCAGTTGTGTTGGATGTGGGGAGAGAGAAAAAGGCTAGAAAACAAAAAATCCTCCTCTACCACTTTGTTTTTGCTAAAGGTCTGAAAGTTCCCCCGCGATTACGTAGGTTCCCAGCAAACACCAATGTATAATCATACCTGTATTTGGCTTTTGAAAATGGTGCTTTTCTTAATGATTTCATCAGTCTGAATTTGCCTTAAAACACAAACAAAATAGATTTTTCTTTTATTTACTTTGAATGTTTTAAACTTTTGATTTCTCTGTTTCCACTGCATATTTATATTTGGCCTCTGAAGACAATGGCCTTTGGATTGTCTGATCACAGTGAAGGTTTGCTTTGTCATAGTATATGAACCATTATACTTTTCATTTTAATGTGTGGGTCATTACTTCACCATCGCTAGCCCTTGTTTCTGACATAGTTATTATTTGTCCACGCTTGTGTCCTGCTTGTTTGTGTTACCTTTCTGAGGTGGAATCTTCTCTTCATTTCTGTATTTTTAGTTTTCGGCTGAGAATCAAGATTAATATTTGCCTATGTGTGTTTATACCATAAATAAAATTCAAACTTTAGGAAATTTGCTTTATAGTGATTTGTATCATGTCTTATGAGTTGCTCTGGTTTTGTGTATCTATCTAACTAGGTTTCTTTTTCAACTTTTAAACTCTCATGTGACATTATCCTGTGACTTTACCATCTTCCATTTCGTCCATCTTTTCCTTCCTTTTTTTCTTTTTTTTTCTTTCCTAATTCCTTCTTACCTCCTTTCCCTTCCTTTTAAATTATTCAGCATTACTGCATGTCACTATGTTAGATATTTTCCCTCAGTCCCCTTTTTAAAATCTTGTAACTTTCTCCCTTCATTTTATTAATATTATTTCAGCCAGTTACCTTTACATTCTTCCCAGCTCTATTAAAAACAGTTTCCACCTCAGAAAAAAAAAGTCACCAGCTACTCAGAGGTTAGCTGTGGTTTCTATTTGTGCATGTCAGGATAGTCTAAGCGAACAAACACTGGAAGACAGAAGAAGAATTCGTGCTGGAACCTATTTCAGCATATCTTCTTACATTTACATCCTAAGCCTTGAGCCAATAGTTTCCTTTTGAGTTGAAATTAGACATAAGCATTCCCTTTTTATTACTATAACTTTATCAGTCATAGTAACCGATTGCCAACTACTACTAAAATGCACTACCTGAGGAGACTTTGCAGTAAATATCTTGGGAATTTAGATTAGCCATTATCACTGGGCCCTGTGATCTGAAGTGTTCTCATCTATTTGCACTTATTAGTTGTCTTTTTGAAATCAATTGATATGAGAATAAATCAATACATTCAATTATAACTCACAAGTAGTCCATGCAAGATGCAATACATGCATTGTTCTTAATATCATCTCCTCCTAGATCGGTGACTAGCACATGTAAAAGTTTCCTAAGCACAAACTATTTGATTAAAGCCAAGGCGGTGTCACATTTCGAATGTCTGGATCCGTGCTTTCTGATAGACCTTTCTGTGATGACAGGAGGTTGTGTGCCATGCTGCCAGCACACCCGCACCAACCACATGGGGCTACTGCACCCTTGGCAGTGGCTGGGCCCCTGAGGAACTGAAGTTTTGGGTGTGCTTAATGTTAAGGAAGTTACATTTAAACAGATGCACATGGCTAGGGGCTGCTGTGCTGGACAGTGCAGATTTAGAACATTATAAACTGTATTTAATTATAAGTGATGAAACATTTAAAATAGAAATATGTGACTTACTCACTATACTCAGTTTATTTGCACTCATTTCATTGAAAATTTTACTGATTGACATTTTTTAAGCAAGCATGGAGTGAAAAGACAAACAGAACGTGTAACACAGTCACTGCTGGCGACTACGGTGGCCTGTTGCAGACAAGCCCCTTCCCAGGATCTCACTAAGGTTCTCCCACAGACCACCTCACAGCCGTGAACGTGAAGTCTGAGTAAAAATCCAGGATGCATGCTGCAAATACAGTTTCAGTACAAATGTCCTGATGTTCAGAGTAAGAAGAAAGAACAAGGAACTGATAAATCTGCCGCTTGAGACTTAACCCGTTACTAAGAAAGACTAACAACTTATCGAGCCTCTATTTTGACTATACATTTTTTTATGAAGAAGAATAAATTTTGGATTGAAAAGTACTAAACACACACCATTAAAAAGGAATTCGAATTCACATTAGGGAAAGGATTGTTAAAAAGCAGCTCCTTGCTCCCGATGTGAACAAATTTTTATCCTTCTGTAAGTTGATAAAATTTGGAAACATTGTTTGTGAACTGCAGTCTAGACCTTTTTAGTAAGTGTGGAGAGTGGAAAATTTGTGCAAAGAATTGTCCAAAGGGTGGATGGATATGGAGATTCCCATTTGAAGAGGCAGGGGAGGGAGAGGAGAGAGAAAAAGAGACAGAGAAAGGTAGGTGAGTTCTCAAAGCTGTAAAATTGTGAGGAGAACAAATTATTAAAGGGATGATTTATGAGTTCTAAACAGGCAAGCAGCCATCCCTGGAAGCAACCAATTCACAGAGAAAAACTCTTGTCCAACTAATTGCATTGTCTTTTTTGACAGGGAAAAAGAAAACTGTGCTAGATGCCTTTTATCGAAGCATTTGACAAGGTTTCCCGTAATAGCCCAAATAAGATCAAGGAATAGAGACTAGATGATAGTGCAGTTGGGTGGGTCATAATTAGTTGAACCCCAACCCCAAAAAGGACTGATTAGTTGAAGGGTGGGCTCCACTTGTGTGACAAAGAATTGTCATTAGCCCTTTTTTCTCTCTCAATGTTTTTATCAGTGGTTTTGATTAGTGAGGAACAACCTCTTTTCCAAAAGAGCCAATTCAAGAAGAATAAAAATATTCATGTGCTACACTATGAATGGAAAACTCTCCCTTTCCACCCAGAAACATATATACATCTCTTTTTTTTCTGTTTTGTTCTTACCTCTAGTTGACTGATTCCCTTTGAATTTCCAGTGGTTTTCTGCACGTTTCTGCATCTATATGATCGATGTTGTCATGGTCTTCACAGCCTTGATTATCTAGGACCTTCCAGGAGAAGTGCTCATTTCTAATGGGACATCTTTCAGTAAATCCATAGTATACTGCCTGGAAATAACAACTGTTAACACTTTTAGATATAACTTTTTTCTAAAACATCGGGACCACAATGCATGTATTTTCTTAGTGATTATTATTATTATTATTATTGTTTTTCAATTGAGGTGTGATTAACAGTAAAATTTATCTTTTTGCTGTGCAGGTCTGTGAGTTTTGACACATCAGAAACTGTTCAATCAAGTTTTAGAACGGTTCTATCCCCCCAAATTTCCTTACGCCCCTTTGTAGTCAGCTCCTCACCTCCCCCCGTCCCCCAGTTCTGCATTGTTCTAAAACCTGTTTGCTTTCTTCCATTCTCCTTGTCATAAGTGTTAGCTCTCCTATGCCACTTTTTAAATAATCATCTTCCTGGTAGAACTATACATTACTTAAATTTTCTTAATTATTTTCTATATTCCCCAAATTTCAATAGTTAACCTATATTAGTTTCAAAAATAAGCCCCATCTATTCCACAGTATATGGGTACTGTCTTAAAAGATGTAGAAGTTATAGTTGGTGTAGTTAAATTGTCAAAATCACATGGCCAGGAAGACAACCTAATTCCTTTTTTTGTTAAGCTTTCTTTTTACAATTATTAAATCAAGGATAATAGAATCACCAGTTCCATCCTAACCTCTGCTCACTACATCAGAGTTTCATGTCTAATTAACAAGTTTTAAAGGGGTTTAGACAAATTAGAAGGCATTCACGTGACAGTGACCAGGATGGAAAGTAGCCTGGTAAGTGATTCGCCTGTCTTATTTGATTCTAAGGGATAGAATGAGGACTGGTGAGGTGTAAGACTCAAAGAGAGATTTGAGCTCAGTTCAAAAAAGAGTATTTTAACAGAACATTGCATAGCGTGAGAAGACTACCTCGGAAAGAGTGGGGTCTTTATCACTTTTGGTGTTCCAACAGACTTGAATGTCTGATTAATGGAGATACTTGTGGAGCAGTTTCAAGTGACACAAAGATGGCTAGACTGTCTGACTGCACAGCTCTGTACAACCTTAGATTCAAGTATCCATAGCAAAGTCTCGAAGATGGTTAGTGCATTGGGGAGGTGGGGTGTTGTCACTTTAGTTGCTGGCCCACCCCTCTGTCTGCTCAGTTTCTCATGGCTGAGCCTTGATGGCACCCGACCTACTGGCAGTATTGGAAGAATAAGGTACTGAGGCTTCTCCTTCATGACTACTTCTCTCCCATCTGTTGTGACCTACTGCTAAGCCTGAGTAAGAAGCCTCCCTGATAGGCTGCTACCCAGGAAACGTTAACTTTTAGAATCACTAATCACATGTAAATCATATTTATTGCAACCTCAGTCTGGTCTAGGACTTAATTTCTAGTGTATCAGTGTCATTCCTAGGTCTCGGCTCACCTCCTGCTTGAATTCCATTCTGATAAAGTGACTCTCAGTGGTTCCCAAACCTAAATTCATTACATGTGCTCAGTTTATGTACCTAGAATTTTGCTATAGACCTGTTTCCTGAATTATCCTGGAAGTTTGTCCCCTGGCAATCTCTTGGGCCATTGCTTGCTCTTGCCTCTATTCTCATGACTGACTTTCCACTGCAGACTTCAGTCTCCTGGACTCGGTCAGGTAAGTAGCTTCAAGACTGTCATGGCTCAACAGTCTTCTAAGCACAATTCCTCTTTGCTCAGATGTCTAAGTATTAATGGCCTCCCAGATCTTCTGCTGCTATACCGACATATTGTCACGACCTTATGTCACCTCAGCTTGGTTCTTCAGACCTGGCCTGAACCGTTATCGGAGAGTCTTGTAAATCTTTAAACTTTGGTGTTTTGCCTTCTCAGCTAAAACTTCTACCAGCATGCCCTAGAGCTTCCCTGATGCTGGTCTTGCTGTAGTAGATGGGTTCAGTCTTGGGCCCCGCCTTGGGTGTCTAAATTTCAGGCAACACTGAAAAATCTTAAGATGAAACATATATGTTGAAAGTCCTTTAAAATATCAGTCAGATTCTTACTTCTTTCCCTATTGTAGAGATAGTTGCCAGATAATGAGTTATTGAAGATTTCAGAAGTAATTCAACAAAAGCAATAGAGCTATTTGACGTGAATTGTGTTAAGACTCAAGCTTACCATTTCTTTTTGCTTTTTCCAAATTCTAAACATCACAAACAGCTCACTCTTTTCTAAATAGGACAGGATGCTTTCAAAATTGAAATTGTGATAACACCTGTGTGCTAAGCTCTGCACTACATGAAATTTGAGATTATTATTGCTAATGTTCCAAGAGCATGGAGTCTGGTGGGGACTGACTAGTATTGGCAAGTACTCTCTCTGCAGTCAGTCCTGGCATGGAAGGATTTGAAATTGGCAGGTGGTTTCTCTTTTTCCATAGATCTCATTCTCCCTTTCCTGACAGTGCATGTGTTTGGTGACCTCCACTGTTTATTTAGCTTCTGCATACATTCCTTAGGATTTGTTTTGTGTGTGGTTTTTTGGTTGCTTATGTTTCATGTTATGCTTGGCTGCTCCTAGAAGGAGTGGTGGTGGTGGTCTGCTTTGGGTTGGCAGTCAAAACAAACGTGATACTCATTTTGAATATCTGGCTTAGAGTTTTCATATAAAAATATAAGCACCATTTACATAAGTATATTGCTTGAATTGCATTTATTTTCTATTCTCCACTTGTCCCTAAAGAAGTGCCAACAAATTCCAAAATTGCTTAAGAGTAAGCATCAAAAAGGAAGAAAAGTGAAAAGTTGGGATAGCCACAAACTGAATAATCAAACCTGAAATAAGGGGAACAAAGTCAAAATCTGGTTTACTTTCCACATATAATTTGGAGAGGGTTAAAGCTCTTATTTATACCATCCTCCTCCTCACCACCTTCCTTGTTGTTTTTTACTTGCTCTATTGTTGCAAATGGGTAGTTATATCTCATGCCCCTTGATAGCACATAGTGGGATGCAAATAAAGAAATGAAAAATTACAAGATTCTAAAGGAATTTGTGAACAAAATGTATTTGCTTATTATTAACATTGTCATTAAAAAAAAATAACAGTAAGGTACTGGAAAGCATTAACTTTTGGAGTGGGTCTGTGTTGGAGGCCCTTCTTGGATCTATCCACTCTTGGCTTTCAGAACCCTTTCAGCACCTGGTGTTCTTCATATACCTCCGGATGTTTGTTTTCTGTCTCTGTAGTGGTTCCTCTTTTTATGCCCATTTATTAAATGCTGCTTCTCCCCCAGGGCACTGCCTTCAGTCTACTGCTTTTCTGTAATTTGGGTGTATACACAGGTGGTTTCTTGCATCCCAAAATTTCAGCTACCACGTATACGTAAGTCAGTGACCCAAACTTTTCTATTTCCAAGCTGTGATCTCACCCCAAAGATTCACCCTCATTTAATTATAGTTGTTTATGGGCTATCCTGCATTAAGCACTTTAAATGGACCACCTATACAAAATAAAAACACATTACCCTTCCCCTAAATTGTTTCTCTCTAAAATCCTCTGAGATTTAAAAACCCAAGGGGTCATCTTTGATTACACAGTTAGTCTAATGATTTCCCACACCCGTCCAATCCAGCACTGAATTCTGGTTTGTAGGTGCCCCCATTCCACCAGTTTGAACCTTCATCATGTCTCACCTGGATAGTTGTAGTTTCATAACTGGACCCTCTGCTTCTCTTATTGGCCTTCTCCAATTTATGTATATATAAAATGCAGTTATGGCCATGTCACTTCCTTGCTTAAGAAGACCTTCAAGTGTTCACTATTAACTTCAGAGTAAGATTCAGGCTATGTGACATGGCATCCTGTATTGCTCTGACACCAAGTTACTCAGCAGACTGGTTTCTTCCCACTCCCTGACTCAGAACTTAATCTCCAGCATCCTGTTTATAGTTCACCACAGTACATATTGCTCTTTGCAGTAGTGCCTGTCTTTTTTCATGCCATCCCCTACCTGGCATAAACCCACATTATATTTAAATCTCGAGCATTCTCTCTTTCAGAAAGAATTACAAGCAATTCTTCCTAACCATGTTAGGTGTCATTCCTGCTTTCTCCCACAAAAATTCTACGAATACATTTTATGCTGTATTAAAATTAACGTTTTAATATTTCTGTCCTTTTCAAACTACTGTGTGCTTTTTATTCACCTTTCAGTTCTCATCAGTAAACATAAAATCTGAGACGGAATAAATGCTCAATAAATATTTGACTTAATGAAATAATATAGTAAACAAAGACTAAATATTTTGAGGACAGTTCTTTTTGCTTTTGTATTTTACACATAAGAGTTCTCAATAAAGCTGTTACCCATCCCAGTGTTCAGTTGTCCTCTCTTAGGAACCTGAAATTACCTTCTCTTTGTATCTCCTCCCTCTGGCACTCTCATGCCCTGTGACCTGCTCTGTTCCACTCTGCCTCTTGGATTCCCTGGCCACAGACTCAAATGTCCTGTATGTAAGGCTTCAGCGATCAGAGCTGTCCCTACATCTTCCTTCTTTCATAGTTGCCTTTATAAGCAAATATATATATATATATATATATATATATATATATATATATATATATATATATATATATATATATTTGAAGCTATCAGTCAAGTTTTCAAAAGGAAAAAAGGTCACTCTGACAGAATATACTATGTCATATGCAGTATTCCAGCAGAATATATTAGATTAAAAGAGCAAAGCTGACCAGCTGAAAAACAAGAAAGGAAAAATGTCTTTCCCAATGCAGTGCTTTCTGGACTTTCCTATTCTTGACTCTGTGGTCACCACAGAGCTCACTGCTGGTGACCTCCACATAGTGGTCAGTTTAGAAAGATATTTAAAAACCAAACGAAAAAGTTTATCTTTTAGTTGGGATGCATGGAGAAGGAAACATCCATGACTGGAAAGTTCAAGCTCTTTCTTTAACATAAGACATTAATCTCAACTTAATTTTACAAATTGGCTTGTTGATGAAATTGTGGTTAAAAAAAGGAAACAGATGTTTTGCTGATTAGGATGCAGTAAAGATCTCAAAAGTGTGAACCTGGGATAGCGCTGATCTTTCTTTCTTTCTCTTTGCCATAATATGTCAAAGGAAAAGGTTTCAGACATGCAATAATTTTATGAAATATCAAGGGTATTAAAATAATGAAATGAAAGTAATTGTGATGTGAAAGATATTATGGCCATTAGTTATCTGACACTTTGAGTTACTAAAACATGAAGCTATTCAAGCCTTTTCTGTTTGGAAAGCAGGTATTTAGAATTTGCTCTCCTGATCATATCACACATCTAACAGTTGCACACTATTCCTATTAATATTAGGGAGTATGAATTTACTGTAGATAAGCTTTAGCTTTGAGGAGTTTGTAGTTAAAATGTAGAGAATTTCCACACAATGTTGATTATAGGGACGATGTCATGACCTGCCTTACAGATAAAGTAAATTTTCAGCACCTTTTTTTAAATGTTAGAAACAAACATACACAAAGTTCTCTCTGGCTCTATGCATGGCCTCTCTCTTTAATCTCAGCTCCTTGCTCTTTTGGCTCCAATTTGCCCTACACTTTCATTCTTGTATCATTCTTTCTGGTATAAGCTCTTCTTTCTGCTGGGAATGCTTTCTTCCTGTTCCCCACAGCCATCCTCCCAAATACACTGGAGCATATACCAGAATAATTCGTGCCCATCTTTCAGATTAAAAGTAATGCATCCCTTCCTACTCTACCCAAATGAAGTCCCCTTGTAACGATCGTATCACTGTTTCTGGTTACACATCATTTGTGTGGTCATTTGATTAATGTCTGTCTTTGAGATTGGAGACTATTTTGTTTGTTCATTATATTAACAACTTGGACCAATTCTTGGCACATAGTAGATGGTTGCTTTCTACTTATTGGATGGATGGATGGATGAATGAATGAATCTCTGTTTGTTCTTCATATTGCTGCCAGAGGTTTCTTGTTATTGGATCAGTCCAGTTATGGCAGTTTTCCTCTCATGCCTTCCAATGGCTTTACACAGCTTGTAGAATATTTTTTCATGACACATAGAGCATTTACTCTCTTTCCCCAATGTACAAATCCAGTCAAGCTTCCAGTTCATCCTGTACGATCCAGCCCTCCCCATTTTTGTCCCTCCCTTGATGGGAGAGGTCGCTGTGTTCTGGTTTATCTTAAACTAGACCAAATGTCACTATTCCTGTGCCTTTAGCATGCTCTTCTATCACTCTGTGGATGTCCTCCTCTTTTCTTTCTTTAATTATCAAAAACAGTTTTTGTTCAAGGTTTGGCTTAAGTATGATTTATTTTTTGAAGCTTTCCCTTGTTCTTGTGCCCATCCTGTTCAAATTAACCACTTACTCTCCTGCATAATTACATTTGTACTTGTTATAGCACTTTATTCTCTTCTGCCTTGTCCGTCTGCTCCAATACACATTAAGTTTATTAAAGCAGGGCTAATTCCCTGTTCAGCAGCATATCCCCATAGTTTCTAGTACGGGATCTTATGTGGCACTTTAGCCAATACAAATTAATAAATAATTAAAAATTGTTTTCTCATTCAGCATGAAAGACTAACTTAGTGATTGACTGTCTTTGGGTGATGAGATATTTTGTATTTAGAGAATACAAAATATTTGTGTTTGTTTTCTGTCCCCCATCAGCTCCCCATTGTTCTGTCCTCAGACTACCTTTCAGGTGTCATATCCCACCACAGCATCACACTCTGCATTAGCTAATCAAACCAATGCATACTTTATATCTCTCTGTCTTTGTTATTTTTGTTTCTAAGTCCAGACTACCCTTCTTTACTCTTGTATTTTTTCTGTTTTTCAAAAATCTCACTCATATTTATTTTATTTTTTAAAGATTTTTATTAAAATATAGCTAAAATCCAATATTATATTAGTTTCAGGTGTGCATCATAGTAATGCAACAGTACCCACCTGGTACTATACAGAGTTATTACCACATTATTGATTATATTCCTTATGCTAAAGAAGTGATCACCATGGTAAGTCCAGCAACCATCTGAGACCATATCACAATATTGACTATATTTCCTATGCTGTATATTACATCCTCAAGACTTACTTGTTTTATACCTGGGACTCACTCATATATATTTTAAGGTCCTTATCAATGGTACCCTCCTCATAAAAATTTTCTCCATCACCCCTTCTTATTTCCCACTCGAATGTATTATTGCTTCTACTGTGGTCCTACAAAAATCGGTTGCTCCTTTCCTTATTTATTCTAGCTTGTAGACTAGCCTATCACATGCCAAAGCCATGTCCTGCTCTAGGGCTGAAGGGGTTTGCTAATTTGGGCACTACCCAGCAACTGTCCTAGCCTTTGGCATATGATTTGCTGAAAGAGTTCATGAGTATCCAGGCCTATTGAGACCTGGAGTCTGGCTTCTTTATGCTACATGCATGGAGTGTGAAGACAGATGAAGCCCCTTAAACTGATAAAGTTGAAAAAATAAAAGAATTTGACCAAAAAAAATGTGTAAGTATATTTAATAACAGTGAATAATTTCAGATGTTGTATTTTAATTTAGGCTAAATTTGTAAAACAGAGAATCTTTTCTGCCTTGTTTTACAAACTACTGTGTTTCCCCCAAAATAAGACCGGGTCTTATATTAATTTTTGCTCTGAAAGACACATTTGGGCTTATGTTCAGAATATGTCCTCCTGAAAAATCATGCTAGGGCTTATTTTTCTGGTAAGGTCTTATTTTCAGGGAAACACAGTATTTAAAGTGGGAGTTTGAAATGGTACTATTATACTATGCCACTCATAGATATATACTTGGACTTTTAAATTTACTTCTTATCAAGTTATGCTTACATAAGGTTTTCCTTTTTCTAATTCTCTAAGTTCTCATGCTCTCTCCTAAATTGCAAATGGCTCTGAGATACGAATGAAATGTGTTTGTGTGTGTATGTATAGAGGGAAAGAAGTCATGTAAGCCTCCACAGAGACTCTCAACATTTGGTAGTAGAACGGGAAGAAAATAGCTAGGTAAATAGAGAAAACTCATTCCTTTCTTGCCAGACATTTTACTAGGTGTTTCATATTTATATTATCACTAATCTTCATATGAAGCCCAGAAAACCTAAGCTTGGTTTGATTAAGACACTAGCTTTCCAAGTTTTATTTACAGTGAATACATGTAAATTATTTTTACATTTGAGTAATTCAAACCTCATATAGAATCTGAAAAGATTTCTTCTCAGCTTTTGACTAGATGGACACTATTTTGCAAAACAAAAGTCTAATTCCTGCCTTTAGATTCAGTAACGTAAATACAGATCCCATTAGGTGATGTAAGCATAGCCAAGAGATTCTCTCCCCACACCTCGTGCCAGAGTATCAGTGAGGGCGCCTGCGCGGAGCCATAGTGGCCGCGGTGGGAAGGCTCGGAGGTCTGCTTAGTAGGACCTGGCTCCTTCTAACGTCTTGTGTGAAACAAGTAAACTGGGGTAGACTCAAAAGTCCAGTTTGGGGTTTAGTTAAACTTGAACTCTTCTTGAATGCAAGTTAGACCCCGACATTAAAAAGCTTCTCATAAAGAAATGCCTCTCCTCTGCACCCCAAATAAATGCAGACAGTTTTATCACCCTCCCCCCTTCCAAATCTTCTGCCAAAACGGGAGCCCTCCCTTGCATACATTGAAATGTCTCCTAAACACCAAAACCGCCACCGCGGTCGCTTCTGGGTTAACGTGACACGAGCCGCTGAAGCCACATCCACAGCCCTGTCCGCGTGACGGCCAGACCTGCTGAGTTCTGCTTGAAGGGCCATAGATCCTTTATATAGTCCCCACCTTTTAGAAAAGTAAACTTCTCTCTGATGAACGCCTTAAAAGCACAAGCCGGTGCACACGTCCTCTTCCTGAGCCGAGACTGAGCGCGAGCACGCGTGACCGTGACGCCCAACGGCAGCGCCACCCACTGCCGTCTGTACAAGGGTGGGGCCCCCAGTGTCGGAACAGGAGGTTCGCGTCTCAGTTACCAAATGCACGTAAAGCCCGAAGAATATGACAAGGGCTTCTCAGAATGGCTTAGAGAATACTCAGTCTGTACCGTTGGTGACTGGTCTCTTATTTCAGCTAATTACACTCGCATGTTAGATGAACACAAATTTTCATCGAAAGGCTACACACAGCAACAAAATGAAGCAAAAAGAATACTTTTCTGTGGCTTAATAATGGACCTATATAAAGTCTCTATATATGTAGCATAACAAATGCCCTGTCTTTTCCAGAGGTATTCTCACTGTAAACCACTTATAGCTAAACTCAGACTCTGATTTATTTGTATTGATTTTAAATAAACTAAAGCTTACACTTTTAACCCAACTGAAAATCCTAGAAAAGAGCAGGTGATCAGTAACAATATATAAGATTTAGTCATCGTTTAGGGAATTTTTACCAAGGGATTTACTGTAAACCACTGTAGACCTCACTGTTCATAAATCTTTACAATTAAAATTTCAGGTAATTTTAAAATCTGTGCAGTTATCAACAACCAGTCCTCCCTCTGCTGTTTGTATCTACTCTTGCCACATAATGTCATTGCTTGAGCCTCCTCACCCATCAATCTCATATACTCTGGTATTTCTTTAAACTGGTATGTCTTGGTTTGCTCTCGTCTTCTGTTTCCCACATGTCATGCGGGGGACCCTGCTCGCTGCGCCATTTATCGTGCGCGGAGGCCTTCTCGCCGTGCCATCTTTCAGGTGGGGTGGCCTGCGGGCTCTCTGCTCCCGCTCCCCACACAAGAACGCAGGATATGGTGAGGCCGAAAAGGAACACCCACGGAGCCATAGGTAGGGGAGTCATACCACTATGGTCTCACTGGAGGCTGGGCCCACCGGACACGTGACCTGCCGTCCGCCTTTCCGCCAACCGACCAACCGACGACTCTTCTCCACTCTCTCCTCTGTTCCTCTTTTCTGCTCTCTTCGGCTCTGCTCGGCTCCTCGGCAATCCTCGGCTCTCCTTCGTAGCCGCAGCAGTTATACCAGCGGCTAATCGGCTAACCGGCCACAGCCGACAGCCAATCAGCCACAGCCGACGGCCATTCACCACCCGAGCCAGCACCCTTCCACGTGAGGCCGAGAGCCTATAAACTACTTTCTGGGGCTCTGTCCCCACACCACACAATTGTTTTTGAATCGTTTTCAACACAATATGGATAAGTCATTGGTGAGGTGACTTCAGTTCTTACTCAAGAGAAAATTATGACAAGCTTGAAAGTACAATTTTTATATCAGCAGAAGTAAAGGAAATGAGTCCTGCTTGTTGCTAGCTCAACAATGAGCCTGAAAGCTAAGTTTTATCTCCATGTAGCAAAGGCAAGACTTTCAGACCACAATAAAACATGTATCCATCTATCCTCCATCCATTTACTCATTCATCCGTCAGTCATATTCTTATAGAACACTAGAAATCAATGTTCAAGTTATGCATGTTACATCGTATATTTACTTTTAAAACAATGAAACAGTGATCTATATTTAACAATATATTTTAAGATCATCCATAATTCCACTACTAAAATGTACAAATGTGTTTATTTGTTCATTTATATACATAAATTTTGCAGTTTAAAGGTTATAGTCTTCAATTTTACAATTACACTCAATTACATTCTTACAATCCTACATTCTACAATCTTTAAATTTTAATGAAGGCTTCCATATGCTTTGAACAGTTTTTCACCATTTAATGTTTGGGGATCAAGTTTTAAGTCAGTTTTCCCCTAAAAACCTTCTAAGCTGCACAAAAATAAAAGAATGGAAGTTCTATGTACAAATATTATGCTCTGACCCTTGTAGGGCTCAGTGGTAGCCAGTAAATAGGAAGGCTGTGTCTTATGGTATGGCCCTCCCAGCGTGGCTGTGAGAGAAATTTAATGAAGTAGCGTTCCTTTTGTGTTATACCAAAGAATTTGAAGAAAGATGTTTGTGTTGGTGTCTTAAAAGTTAGATGTTTTAAGAATATTTAAAAGTAATTTAGAGATAAATATGACTGTTTAAGGTAGTAAGAATACTTGCACATTAATATTAAAACATTTTTTATATTTGAACAATTTTCAGAAGAAGAGATTTGTGAGAAAAGAGATACTACATTGCCATTGAAAGATCAGATTAGAAACATCTGTTCTAAAGGAATTTAAAGATTCTGATTAAATCCCCTAAATTTTTAAAGGAGAAACTAAGGCCTGCAGAATCTAAAAGGCTCTCAACACTTGTCTTCATTGTGTTTAAATCTATAAAAAGAAAAAGTGAATCATAAATCTTCCTAACAACTTAGTAATGGATAGTAGCTCATAGCTAGTTTTGTCCCAGGATTGTTGGATAAATTAGTTACTTTTTTGTTTGTTTTTCAACATATACCAGAGTCTTCCTCACCATTTAACATTTCCTATTCCCAATAATAAAGAACTATAGCTTTTTATTTAGTTATTCCTCTTAACACTTCAAGATAAATACATTTTTAATAGACTTAAACTATAAAATATGGAGAGATATATGCCATGAAGTACCTCCAAGTAGGAAAAACATTAAACATGCAGAAATAATGTCAGAAAAATAATTAATGGGATAAAAACAATAAATATGCTTAAAACAGACATCTGCATGTAGCAGGGTAATTTAAGCTATATCTGTTTTTCTTATTTAAGATGGACCATAAGCTACCCTCACCTTCTAGAAGTACCCAAGTACTTCTAGAACTCTCCTGGGCCTCATCAGGAAGGGTTCTAGAGAGAAACAGGAATCCTGAGTTCTAAAAGCACAGTGTATTTATAGCTATAGATTTATGAGGAATTAAGGTTGGCAGACCTCAAGAAGGAAATAGACAAATCTTTTCTTAAACGAAGAGCATCTAAGGAAAATAGCTAATGATATTAAAATCTTGGAGAGACTTTTATAAGGAAGGAGAATGAGCAAAGATATGTTAACATAATCCATCATAATGAGACGTATGGACATATTGATTTGGGATTTCACCAAATTCCACAATAACCCTACCTTTTGGGGCCTCCTGGGTCTCTTTCAGGACCAAATAAATAAACTTATTTATTACTCTTTAACAGATAATACAGTTATGAAACTTGTTCAGGATTATGGCTTAACTTAACAACAGGTTCAAAAGGAGTTTAAATACATTTATGAATAATGGATGAATGATTATTGTGGTCACATAGAAAAGTTGACATCATTGAGAACCAAAGGACTGGGGCTGGAGTGTCTTCTTTTCTTAGTCTTTTTCTGAGTAAGGTGTGACTGAAGTCAGATCACTGATATCAGAAGTTCGCACCACAGGTGAGTTTTGAGTTGGCGTGACTAAGCCTTGTGTTGCTCCTTGCCTTCAGACCTGATTCAGCAAGGTCTGCTAGGTGCAGGCAAAAGAAGTAAGAAGTGAATAGCAGTGACAGTCCTGACCCCTCTTTGTCTATATGCCCTTCTTTTATTGTTACAGTTTTTCATTCACTTTCTTCATTGTTAGTTTCACGTGTACAAAACAACATGGTCACTAGACACGTGCATCCCTCCCTAAGCCATCACCCACCGAGCCCAGCCCTCTGACACCACACATAGCCATTATGTTTCCGTTCACTGTATCCCTGTGCTTTGCACCAATGGCTGTGTTTCTCCCTCCCTCCATGTCCACAATTAAGCTATATTTTGTAGAAAGTTGTGTGCTTCAGCAGCATATCATATAATGATTGAGGAGTAACACATCTATGTCCTCAAGTCAGTATTTAGAAATGTTCTTATCGGGGAGTTTTTTTTTTCTTAATTATAAACCAGCAAACCTAGTTTCTAAAATAGTGTTTAATTGTGTTCTGCTGTTTTCTATGGTATGGTCACCGATTTAAAAATGTATCATAGATACGTTTTCTTTTCTAAGTAAAACAGAACATGGAAGTAGACACCAATTTCAAATTTTTCTTTTGTAAACACAGACTTGTTCCTTCCCCAGACAGCTTTCTAGTGGTGTGCCCCATTGGCAGCTTTTATCTCTTTAAAGTGTAATTAGCTTTTGTAAAAGTCGGCTGTTTGTTAAAGTCTGTGAGTCCTGGACATGATTATAAACAGTACTTACGAAGTATCCTTGTGATCTGCAATCAGCAGTATATACCGATAGATTTGCTCAGAAAAATATCACAGAAAACAAGGTTTCCACAGCTGAAAGTTATGCTTTCTCTTTTCTAATGAAGGAGTCATAGCTAGTAGACATTTGTGTATGTGAAAGCATAATTTTGGAAAATGAGTAAATTGAAAGAAAAATGAAATTCTGTTTTTTACACATTGAGATATGACGAACAGTGAGTTCATTACAAAATTTTAGGTGGAAGACCATATAATTAAGGTTTTTAGAGTTGTTGCCTTGTGATTTAGGCAGAAACAGATCTATATTAAATTTTTCTCAGCATATCAGAAATAAAAGTTTTACACAGTGTCTTACTATAGGCTACCACAGGAATTCACTAATTATTAACGAGTTGCCTCTAGCTTGTCACTCGTTCACATTAGACTGTTCAACTGACGGCGTTGTGCTTGTTTTTCAACTGTGATATCCTGGTGGTTCTGCATATCATTAAAGTCTTTCATTTATTCTTGGTTATTTCACGTTAGGTTGGAACCAAATCTGCTTCTTTCTATGGTGTTTGCCATAGGAATAATTTCCTCTTCTTAAACTTTGCACTTAAGTGAACAGTAATTAATAAAGATACATTTGGGGGAATCTTGGTCACTGTAACACCTAGTTGCATTTAAACTTAAATTCAAGAGAGCTGAAAAAGGTTGGTAACCAAAAAAAGCATTTGTTTTTGTAACTTTTATTCTTGTTTGCCACAGAGTAATGAATAACCATTTGAACTCTTGCCAAGGGTGACTTTTTGCTCCTTTCCCCTTTTCTCCTCCCAACACCCTTTTCCCACCCCCGACCCCTTCTCCTTATCATTGTGTTACAACATTTATTGACTCTTCACTTTATTCCAGGCAATGTTCTAAGTATTCGTCATATATTATCTAATTTAATCCTCACCATAACCCTGGAGGGAACGTGTAGGGATACTGTATAGATGAGAAAATTGGGACAGTGAGTGATTAGGTAATCTTCCCAAGTACTGGGAAGATAGCACATTCTATGTGGTAAAGCAAAGATTCCAATCCAGGCATTCTGACTGCAAAACCTGCATTCTTAATTACGATGCCCTTTGTCTCCCACATCGGCTACATATCTCTCCACACATGTACATTTATTTTAAAATATTTGTACTATTATATATACTGTGCATACGAGGTGTGATCAAGCAATAAGGTGAATGTTTAAATTAAAAATATTTATTATAGTAAGAGACACATTGCCATAATCCCTCTCAAAATAGTCCCTCTCACTTCGAACACACTTATCCCATTGTTCTTGCCACTTTCTGAAGCAGTTCTGGAAGTCCTCTTTCATAAGTGTCTTTATTTCATCCTTATCATGACAGCACTTGGTGTCACACATCACCTCTGGTACGACAATTTCTGTCAAATAAAAACTTTACGCATGTCCTCATCCACCTTATTCACTGGATCTGGCAACATGTGACTTCTGGCTCTTCCCCAAAATCAAAATGACCATGAAAGGTAAACATTTTGAATTGGTTCAGGACACCAAGGCAGCTATGACAGCACGACTAAAAACACTCACAAAAGAGGACTTACAGAACTGCTTCAGAAAGTGCCAAGAATGGTGGGATAAGTGTGTTTGAAATGAGGGGGAGTATTTTGAGTGGGATTAATGGCAATGTGTCTTTTACTGTAAAACATTTTTTAAAATTTAATACACTCACTGTATTTTTTATCACACCTCTATATGTATATAAGCGTGTGTGTGTGTTTGTATGTGTGTGTGTGTATGTGTGTGTGTTACTCTTTGGCAATGCTTGGGAATGTGTTATGAGGACCTTTTTGATGTCAAGGGTCATTGGCCCACCAGTGAGAAACTACTCCAAAGAGTTAACAGTGACCATTCATGAATCATTGTAGACATCAGTCAGTCTCCAAGTTAACAGCAGGATATGGATGAAACACTTACCTCCCAGGATTCCCTAGCTCTGGATAACGACTGGCTGAAAATTAATTTAACCAAATCTAATAGTGAGAACTAAAACTTCCACGGAAGTATTTCATGTCTGTGGATGAATCTCTGTGTGTTGTCAGAAACAACCTTTATTCATTATCTGTTTTTTCTAGTTCTTGGTATGTTGATATGAATTGGTTTAATTCAATAACAAGTTTGAAGTAGGACTAACCATAGGTGCTGTACAGACACAGTTACAATCACCACCTTTTGTTTGTATTTTTATAGAGGAGCTTCCCAACACCTCCCCTCCGGCTTACATATTTTAAATTATCTGTACACATTTCAAGTTGTTTTAGGAACAATGGCAGAGAAGTAATTTAGCTACATTTTTATATAATTTTTTAGCACCTCAGAGAACATTTAGACCTATACTTATAACTCCACGAGGACTGAGAAATGTTGATTGTATCTAATCCTGTATATCAGTCTAACTGTAATAAACCTTTGAGTCACAATCAACAGGTCCAGAACATGTACGTGTCAATGCAGAATGACAGAGACAGGCTAAGAAATGTGCCCCAAAATGTGACAGATTAAATAGCCTCTGCTAAAAGAGTAGGACAAGCAAAGATTCCGCATTCAGAAGAGCAACCAGTATCTTCCTACGGAATCAGCAGTGAGAAGACATGTGCCATTCCTGGGCCTCCATCACTGCTCTCCACGACCTCCTGCAGTCAGAATCGCTTCTGTGCCTTCTTTCCGCCAAGGCCAAGCCCTTTCCTGGGAATTTCTCAGAGCACCTGATTCCCGGTTCAGGTCCACTCATTCTATGATTATTTTTTGCAGTTCATCTCAGATAATAATTATATACATCAAAATAGTATATTTAGAGGTTGTAGCATGTTAGGTCGTGAGACTGGGCTGTAGCCCTGTGGCTCCTTCTTTGAGAAATGTTCTGCTGTTATTGATACTCGGTCACGAAAATGTTGCAGACCTGCCCCAAAGGAGAGATCCCTGTGGCTTAGGTTCTGATTCTAACTTAATCGTCACTGATTGCTCTCCTTTCATAGTTACATATATTGCCCCTCGTTGGCAGGGTCCCAGAACTACATGCAGTACTCCAGAAATTCAATCCATTAGTACTAGAAGGAGGGACTGTTTTGTGTTTCTTGCTTATTGTGCTACTGTTTATGCATCATGATATCATGCATGCTCGAACTAGTGGTGCGGGGAAAATTATTCTAATCAGAATTGGCAGTGAGCCCCCAAGTCCTATTCCATGCTTTGAACAAAGTTAATGTGTGACTCCTCCATCTTGTGGAGCCAAATGAAACTTGACATTAGAATTTATTGTTCAAAATTATAATGCTGTATTCTCTGTTTTCTTTTTAAAATGTAAAGGTAGCAGTTTGCTCAACTGCCCAATTTGGATTCTCTGTTGAAGGTAATTTGAAATTATGGGAAATGTACAGGACATCGATTACTCTTTCCACAAAGTTTCTTCTTATCAATTTGATTCTTCCTGGCTCAACATTAAAAATGCGTGTTATTTTATATGTTTTTGGAAATATAAACATAAGAATGACGAAAAAAAGTATGCCTTCGTCATGCTGAAATAGAAGAATATGTTAACATTCTCAAAGGTTTCTTTCTGTCTCCCTTGTTTCCATTCTTTGGAAAATTATGCTGCTTTTCCCTTCTCCGTTAACACCTGTTTGTTAGCGTACTGCATGGGATAAGTACATATGGATAAAATATTTCCTTCCGTTTTGCATTGCACTAGCACAGCTAATTTGGCAATTAAGTGAAAACATCAATTTATGAAAGAATAGTTGACAAAAGAAAAAAGAAAACGAAAACAGTAAATCAACGTGGCTCTTGGTTAATTCTCAGGCAATAATAGGCAAACCAGTATAGACATAGCTTTAATGTTGCCTCTCACAGACAATAATTGTAAAATTTATGATAGAATTGAATTTCAAAATTTCTAGACTGAAATGGCTTGTCAGGATGTTTCTATTCAACTTTTTCTCCTCCCCATGATTTTGTAAAATGTGCTCTGTTGTACAAATTTCAGCTGATAGACTCCTGAGGTCACAGAAATCTTAAGGATAGAAATTGCATTTCATGCAGTAGATGGAAACTTTGTAGATATTATATCATCTTCCCCAAATTAGTTTTCTTTTTTTCTTAAAACCTAGTCTCATGTATTTTCCACTCAATCAAGCTTGCATGAAATCATTCTATATTCCTTTCTCCCTTACCCCATGTCCTTCTAGAAACATCACTAGGCTAAACGTTTCCCTCAGCGTATCCGCGCTGACGCCCTTGGTGTTTCACACTTCCTGTCCTCAGATCTGGATGATTGTGCAGATGATCTCCACACTTGTGGTTTTTGTTCTTGTCGCTGTTCCTACTTTCCAGTCTTGCATATCTACCGTATCATATTAAGCTGTTAATCTCATAATATTAAATACTTTCCTCAAACATCTCAAAACTTCCAACGTATCTATAGATCAATTCCAAACTTTTTAATGTTAGTATTGTGTTCAATTCTACTTGGTATCTCTGACATAAAATGTGCTGCAGGAAGTTTGAATGTAGTAGCCCCAATATGTGATTTTCTCTGTTTTCATCCGCATCCATATATTTCCAACTCAAGACTCATAATTTCTGGGAATCCTGACCGTTTAATCTGAATGACATTCTCTCCCTTATCAAGCTTCGCCTGTATTTGATATTGCTACCATTCATTCGGCAGTTAATTATACTGCCTTTGAAAAACTCACTCATATCTATATATCTTGCCTCCATAACAAAATATGTAAACTCTTTGACTTCAAAGGCCATGTCTGAAGAGTGCTGAACATGTGCTGGACAGCAGTAGTTGTTTGATAAATATTTTAAATAACTGGACAAATGGATAATTAAGATTATAATAAATGAGGCAGTTTAATGTAGTTCAATTAGATATGCATTTAAAAAAACAATAAAGCCTTCCTGGAACATCCTGTCCTTATTATAATTAGAGTTGAATTTACTGGTCTACTTCTTCTAGTACTATATCTGTGACATGAGAGCATTCTAAATTCCTACTCGATTAAACTTTAAATGTACTTTACAAGTTAAGGATATAAGTCACATTGAAATAAAATAACTATTTTAATATCCTGTGAAATTCATCCATGTTATTTATAATGTTTCATAACTCTTGGGTAACAATTTTTCTTGCAGGAGAAAATGCCCCCATTTCTAAAACTACTTTTAAAGTAATTTTGATAAAACTTTACCAAAGTCTTGATAAAACTTTACCAATTTTGATAAAACTTTAAGAGTAGATTAGAAGCCACTGCAAATCTCACTGTGCTCTATTGACATCACCAAAATTAAGAGACATTGTGTCTGTTTTTTTTGGACTTTTGGGCCCGTATCTTCCAAACTCAGTTTCCACTAAAAGCACACTTATTTTAATGTTCTAATGCATTAGTAGTAATGCTGTTATTAATTTTGAAATGTAATATAGTGGTTAACAGGGTTTGCTAGGAATTAATTAAAATCTTCCTGATGTCAATAAACTCTGATTTTTAACAACTATATGAGAATCAAGGACTTTTAAAACATTTCTTCCAAAGTTATAATAATAATGACATTAAGTACTGACATTTTTGGCAAGAAAATGGTGATTTGATGTAAAATTGGTATAGAATATCTTTATCTTTTAATGTTAACTTTTGCTTAAGAAATTATATTCCAGATTTCATTGTACAAACCCCTAGTATGTTATTAACCAACAGGCATCCATAAGTAATATTGTGTGCCTCCAGAAAGTATCTTTTAGATAATACAAGTCACATTAATAGAGAAATATTAATCAAAATCATTATGAATTTTCCATCAGAAGGAAATTGAGTATAAGAGAATGCATTTGGGGTTATTGTTTAATTGTACATCATTTTCCATTTGCTCTATAATAGGTATTGGTTGAGTCATTGCTAAAGTTAAGATATTATGGTCTCTGAATGTAAATAAATATCTAGGTTTTTATGAAGAGAAATGGATAATTTTAACTTGGAAAAAAGTTACTTAAACTGTATGAATTTATGCCCAATTGAGACTCATATAACATTATTAATGGATTAGTACTCAACTATAAAAAAATATTATAGGATATATTTATTTTGCTCCAAATTCTCAACTTAAAAACTTTTAAATAAAAGCATTGGTTTTACTGAATTTATATTAAAGTACATTTATACTTTATGACTCAGTCTCAATTGATTTCTTTAAAAGATCAACATCATATTTTTCTAAAATATGTTTTAGAAGTGTTTTATTTATAAAAATACACCTGAATTCTTACACATGGTTTTAAATAACCCATACCAATCAAACTCTCAACTTGAATAATTGCAAACACAAAACTTAATATTGTTGTATTTTATAGAACTTCAGTGGTAGAATTTGAAATACTAAGAACATTTAGTATGAATAGAGTACTAGAAATGCCCTGCTTTATACAGTTTTACTGGTCTTAAATTTCTCTTAAAGCACTTGTCTTATTAAAATACATTTTCAAAAATAGTTTTAAAAAGAATGGGTGAGACCATATAAATATATTTATGAATATTTAAACAACCATGTAACCTAGTACCCCTGCCCAGCATTTCAGGGTAAACGGCTGTGTCTGTGCACTTGGACACCACTGAGAATTATGTTCAAATCCTGGACAATATGTAATATTGATGAAAACATTAATAATATCCTGATAATAATACGAAGAATAAGGAGGAGGAGGAGGAGAATATGTAATACTTACTGCACACTTTCTAAGTTCTGGGCACTTCTCGAAGCACTTTTATATACTGTTTTATGTAACCCGACGATCAAACTTTGAGATGAATAGTGTTGTCATTCCTAATTACAGAATCATGCCTGTGTAGAGATTTACATTGTGCAAGGTCACACAGCTAATAAAAGTTGGAGCTGTAATACAAACCCTGATGGTGTAGCTTCAGAGCCTGTCTGTTCTCTTACCCATTAAACTCCCCCAAACTCAGTTTTCCTCATCTGCAAAATGGAGCCAATATTACTACACTAATGATTTCTGGTAGGATTACTACTCATGAGATTGCAGTACAGAGAGAATCACCAAAACATATTTTGCACCATGTAACTGTAAATTAACACTTACAGAAAGTGTCACTTGAGGTAGGTAAGGGAGCCTGTCAGGTTGGAACAAGCTATTTCTTTTGGTCTTGTAATCAGTAAAAAAGTACTACTTATACTAGGGCCCTCTGTGTAGGCAAATTGACCTCTTTAAAACTCGTATTTGGGGAGATTACATGACTCCTGAGACCATGAGATTGGGACCAAGTATATACCTGGTACAGATTTTGACTTTCAACCCTACTCAGAGCACTAATCCTCAGGCTGTCTGCTCTCTTCATCAACCACATTTTAAGGGGAAAATGGTCATGGCTATGTCAAAGTTTATAAACAAGTATTTAAATAAAAACCTTCACCTCAATTTATTAATTTAATCGTAAATTTGGAAACTAAGGTTAAACTCTATCTGTGGTCTAACTTTCAATGAAATTAAGAGGATGCATTTTCAATACCTAAGGATTACGTAAATTACTAGCATTTAAATTATATTCATTCATTAAACCTCTTTAACAATCAGTTTATATTAACTTTTGAAATTATATTACTAAGTAGCTTCTAGAAGTCCTAGTATATTTCCTGTTAATGATCTCACAAACCTGAAGTCTTAAGAAAACAATACTGTGAAATATGAACACTTTGGAAGGACTGATAGAAAAAAATAAAGAATGAAAGCTACTGTGTGTAAAGATTTTATTAGGTTACTCCACCTGCAGAAACAGATGCTGTATCTGTTTTAAATCATTTCGTCAGTGAAATTTTAGGCACTTTATGCATGATAATCAATCTTGATTTTAGAAGTTAAAAATTTAAAGTTTTAAAGATATCTCTCCTGTACACAGCTGTTATAACACTGCATTTTAAAAGTATTTCTTCTCCTTTGGATTAAGATTAAATTTTTGATTGAAAAAGCAATTACTTCCCATCTTACTTGTTTTTCCAAAGTAATTGAGGTTTGATGGCATTCACATCAATTTATAAAAGTTGTTTTACAGTAAGCAGACATAATCCTGGCTACTTATTTAAAATCAATTGAAAATAAAGCAATAAGTATTTGGTTACAGTTTAGAAATAGTCTACTCATATCTAAATAATGAATATGTGAGTCAGCTAGTAGTAGTGTGAAATCTTATTTATTTATCATTTGACTGTTTAATTCCATAGTTTCACTGTTCCTATTGTGTACTTCTTCAGTCCTCCCTTCTCTGCTGCTGGTATGACTTCTTCCTCTTCTTCCCTTGGTGGAGTCAGAGCCAGTAGCGTGGGTTGGGAGTGAGGGTGGTGGGAGCAGAAAGATCCCAGGATGCGGTTGCTCTTCCTCACCCCACATGGGAAACACAGCCTCGTGCTAATTGGGAAAGTTATCAGATGGGGCTTAGAGATGACACATGATTTACCAAAGGAAACTGAAAAGTTGTGAGCAAACAGGATGTGACCTTTAAAAAGGGATTTGTGTCCCTGCAGTCTGGAAGCTTTCTGAATCATGGTGGGACAGTTTGGCCTTTTTCCTTTCTTTCTTTCTTTCTTTCTTTCTCTCTCTCCCCTCCCCTCCGCTCCCCTCCGCTCCCCTCCCCTCCCCTCCCCTCCCCTCCCCTCCCCTCCCCTCCCCTCCCCTCCCCTCCCCTCCCCTCCCCCCTTCTTTCGTTCCTTCTTCCTTCTTTCTTTTTCTCAGGCAAGGAGGTTGTAAAAGTTGACTTTTCTAACAGGATGGTACCATGAGAACAAATTATTTAGTAGAAGCAAATATTATTTGCTTTTTGATTCACAGAAACTTGTTCTATAATTCTACTGGTGTTGTCAGTTCTTTCTATATTGGCAGAATTGGAATTTTTAAAAAATAAATTCTAAAATACCAAAGAATTATTTTTAGAGAATTGAGGACAAATTTTTTTTATTAATTTTTTAAATGTCTACAGCGTATGCAATTTTAAAAATCAATTTGAGGTTGTAATAACTAAGTCAAGTTTAAGTGACATTTTGCTCAAAGGAATATAAAGCAGCATTCCATTTAAAAAATCAAAGAATTGTCTATTTAGAGTGTTCATAACATAATTTGAAAAGAAATTGCTTTGAAATTACCCCTAAGTTGCAATTCAGTACCACACAATTTTAGATGTTTTAAGTTCAGACTATGATACTTTTGAAGCAATACTTCTTTTTTTTATCCTCTGCCAGCATCCAAGAAAACTAAAGTACTTCAGATCAGGTTTTCTCAGACTACTAGCAATTACTAGGAAGAAAACGGTAACAAAAGTCCATCTTCTACACAATGTCAGCAGTTGCAAAATGCAACGGAAGATGTTCTTGTTCCTTAGTCAGAATTACTTATATGAAATTAATAATATTGCAAATTTTGGAATTTTTTAAAAAGTGAAACAGATCTAATATTCACTGTTAACAAAGATTCATACCACTGAATTGTATATGAAACAACCTCGTGGGTAAAAGCTTGACAGCATGCTTCTAAATTTCTATAAAATGTTGCCTGGAATGATGTTTAGCTTGTTTTTCACCTGTGCCACAAAGCAGAGGTGTTTTCAGTTTTGTTTTTATCTTTAGTTTCTATTGTTTACGTTTTTGAAATATTCTCTCTCATTAATGATAACAGGAGGCACAGTTTACGCCGGTGCGGTTAACGTTCACCATTCTCATGGAGTTCCTGGGGTGGGGGTGGGGGGGTGTTACTGGTACAATCAACCACAGCCAGCTCAGCATATGCACTACTGAGAGAGCATGAAGGTTTTCATTTATTACTTTATGCCACACCATATATACAGGCTGCAGAATCTAACAGGCCTAGAGCTCCTCGGAATTTTTCATCTAAGTTAGACGTTGCGCTAGGGTGTACTGGTGGTCCCCAGGTCAGCACGTGGGACCAGAGGCTCACCCACCCCCGCAGCCTTTGCGTCCCAGGTCTACCAAGATATGCTTCATCATGCGGTCCTGTGGAAAAGACCACATACAGTACTTTCATTAAGATCCTGTTTCCACCAATATTTAATATTTTAATAGAGTTCAAAGTGTTATGGTAACTATATTTTTCTCAGCCAACATTTCTTTTTTATTAGCACAAACTTTCAGCAACCCTGACAACATTCTTATTTTCTCTGTAGTGATTAATTTTACTCACCTGAGCAATCAGTTATTTGGGACTTGGGAGAAGTGCTGTATTTATTAGATAGTAAAGACTCCTTTTATTTATTTATTTATTTATTTATTTATTTATTTATTTATTTATTTATATTGATAAAGTAAGATTTTAGCCAAAATATATTTTCTTTAGCTAATTAAACATCATGAAGCACGTTAGAAACTATTATATAAAACAAATTCTATGTGCTCTTCTGGCAGCCCACGCCCTTTGTCTGAAAAGTGTGTTAATAGGATTGAATACCAAAAATGGTAACATTTTCCAAAATAAATAAGCATTCATTGCTTTATTTAAAAAAATACGTCTACATATAGTTATCTCCCTAGAGAATGACTTACCGATAACTATTATTTAAAAAAACAAAGTAATTATTTTTAAAGTCACAATAGGAAAAATACTAACTTTTGTTTCTCATAAAGCATAAATGTGGCTGCATCAGCTCTGTTTGCTGTGGGGGAGAATCAGTTGTACATGCCTCAATTGATGCTTTCCAATCTTTAAGCAATTATACACCAAAAATTAAAATTTAATTCAGTTAGATTTTTAAAGATGAAGTTCCCAGAGTAGAAATACAACGTGCCTGTACAATTCATTTGTATGCACTGAGTGCACTGTATTTCCATCTCATTCACAGAGGGTAATGTATTTGCAGGTAAGAGTAGCAAAATCACAGAGAGAAAAGCAGTTAATATTTTGGAAACTTTGCCCTTTGAAAATGATTTACAAAATATACTGGTCAGAAATTACTAGTTAATTTAGAAGAATAGGATTGAGTTTTCATGTATAAGAAAATATACGATTTATCGCATATTGAAATACATCCCACCTAAAACTTAAGCAAATGCATAGGATGTTAATTTGAGGACCTGAAGTTACTAAAGCTAGAAGAACTATGTTGTTAGATGGCCTTATATCCACTCCTCCTGTTTTGCATTGTTATTTATACATTAAATTGCTATTTAATTGTTCAGGTGTGAATATAGTTGTAACCAAAGTTTTAAATTTCCTGAAGAATTCAAACTATGTTTCAAACTCTTTTAATGTCTAATAATATACAGGCCAGTTCAGTTGCCTCATTAAATATTTGTTCATTTGATTTATTAATTACTCTCAAGTTTACACATATTCATGAATGCACTGTGGATGATAAAAAGTTTTGTAAAATAGTGTAATAATATTGATTTCAAGAAGTTTATAATCTAGTAGAATCTGATGGATCAAAGATAGTGACTGGCTTACCCAGACTATGAGTTAAAAGGTAAATCTCAGAATGTCCCAAAGAAGTATTTGTTGACAACAATGTAAACTAGAGTAGTTACATCCTCACAGTTGCAGAGTATTGCTAGTAGCATAGTGGGAGAATTTAATGTTGCTAAATTATTTGTGTGCTCATTAAGACTTTCATTTTTCCTATTGTGTTTGCCTAATATTTTAAGACAGAAAAAGTTCTTTAAAAAAATTTTAAGGATGATTATTTATATTTAAGAACATATGCAATAGCGGTTTTAAAAGTTGCAGTTGGATAGTTGGCTAGTAGTGACAAAGAGGAATGAATATATTTTACTCAATACCACATGCTTCAAATTGTGTTATTCTCTAAAAATAGAACAAATATATAGTATTCAAATGACATTTATGTTCCTCATCTCATATTATCTTCAGGAAGATTCCTTGAAATAAGATGAGGGCAATATTATTATTTCCACTTACAGATAATGAAATTGAAATTTAAAAGTTCAGCACTATACAAATAAAACCCACAGTGATCAGACGGCTGTAGATAGACTTGACCTTGGCCTGTGTGTCTCCAAGTCCAGGGCTTTATTCTCTAAAACACCTGCTATTACCAATGCAAGACCTGCTGATTTTTGTTCTTTTTAAAATTATTAACTATAAATATTAATTACCACCTCACAGAACCCATTGTTTAATAATTACAGAGCTTTTTTCTTCTTCTAATTTGGCTTCACTTAGCTTTGCTTTTAATAATGGGGAACAAAAGGGCTGCAAATATAACTTATGCTTAGAAATGTTAAAATAGCCGTCAGCAAATGCACAGATATCCTTCACTGCATTTGGTTTCTGTTCTTATGAACTCCACAATGGTTTGAACTTAATCCACTTAAAAGCATGTGCACCTCTTGTTCTGATTATTTGTAAACATTTATTGATCACCAAGTCGAGGCACTGGAGTTACAGAGGAATACGCAGGCCTTGCTCATGAAGGTAACAATATGAGTTAAGTATATATGAAAAAAATGGTTGCAGTGTAGTATGCTTAAGTGCAACACAAGCAGTGGAAAAGGACCAACTCTAAAGGGCCGTACAAGGTGAGTACAAGGTCAGACTGAGAAGCACTGTTGAAGCAACATTCGGCAACGGGAAGCAGACTAGTAACAGCCTGTTTATAGGGACTGGCATGGTATATCATCATAAGCCAGAAGTGATCTTGATAGGTAGATAGCTATCTGATTAATACCAGAAAAAAATATACTTATGTAAATAATCCATGTTTCAACTAGTTAGAAATTAGAAGCTGTTCAGCATCATCTCACTTAATTTTAGGGATACTTTGCAAATAACTTATCGTGGAGCATATGTCAGGATGATGTGTTGGATGGGCGGCTTGGCTTTTTTTCCTTCTCACCGTCCTCTTAGGCATGTCTCTTTCCTCTGGAGGATGCTGTCTCTTACATCAGGTTTTGTTAACGTCTATGGATCTGCACTCAACTAACCATGACCTAGAAGAACGACTCTTAGGGTATCCATTCTAGACCAGCTGCAACAGCATCACCTGAGTACTCATAAGAAATGCCCATTCTCAGGTCCGTCCTGAAACCTCCTGAATCAGAAAGTCTGGGGGTGGAGTTCCGTTGTTACCTGAAGATCATTCTGACGCATGCTCAGTGTGAGAACCCTGGCGGAGAAGACCTGTACTGTAGGTACTGATGAAGACTTGTAGGGTCTGTCTCACTGTGGCTCAGCGTCTGCCAAAAGCTTGTCTAAATGTAGCTGTGGATGACTGCATGCAGGACACGCACTGCGTCCATTCCTTTAAATCCTTTAACATCTAACCCTGACTGAGCAGACGCAGCAATAGCCTCATGGATTTACCACCATCCTATTGGCTCCATAGAAAATGGCTTCACACCAGTGGCCTGTATTTAGGGATGTTATCATGTTTTTTTAAAAAAGACCTCTTTAATTTGCTACCTTATTTAGTCTAAGAATGTTGTAGGGTATGTACTATGCTACTTTAGATCCCAGGTGGGGGAATTAAAATTCCAAATTCACTGTCAGGAATAGTTCTGTTTATGAGCAACTTATTTCCTTTCATTTTATACAGTGAATTTTGTAATTTGATTATAATTCTCTATTCAATGAGCTTGAGAAATCTAACATTAAATCTCTGGTTAACCCCTAGCAAATATATCACACTGAACGACGCGTCTACTCATCTTATATTTTAAAATTTTCTTCTCTTGGCTTTGTTGTTTTACACTTTTAACTTACCTTTTTTGTATGTGCAATGTAATAGCCATGCTAAGTCCCTTTTAAAAACCAAGTTGAAGGATTGTTTAAAAAATTAACAAATAACAAATTAAAAATTGTGTGCTTATAGAAAATGGTGAACTCTACAAGATTTTGCCCAAACATAGAAGTATTCAAAAGGGATCAACACAATTTTTAATGAATGCAGTGGGAGCAAGAATGTGAAGTCATTAGAGACAATTTAGTCACAATAAGAAACTGAAGCTTAGAGTGGGTCAGGGATTTGTTGATGGTCAGTGAGGCTAGCTAATGGTAGAACCCAGGTGAGAACTGAGCTCACTTGACCTAGATGTCTAAGTACTCTTTCTCTTGTGCTATGAGGCCTGAAATTATATATTTACTCTAAAAATATTGTATAAGTATAAATATACACATACGTGTATGCATATATGTATGTGTATATGTACCGGGGGTGCCAAAAAAATGTATACATATTTTAAGAGATGTTATCTATGCTCAAGCAGTGGTTCCCCATAATTAGAAGTGTCTGGTCACTGATGGTAACCACTTTGAGCACGTCTTAAAATTGCAGAAGTCAAACGTGACTTGCATTCATCTTTTGTTATCGGTATAGAGTATTACAATTAATACAGTTTTGTTTTCCTTTGTTAAAATGTGTATATACTATTTTTTTGGCACCCTCTGTGTATCTAATACAAGGTTTGATCAAAAAATACGGTGAATGTTTAAATTTTAAAAAAAGTTGTTACATTAAAAGACACATTGACTCTAGTCCCCCTCAAAATACTCCCCACTCACTTCGAACACATTTATCCCATTGTTCTTGCCACTTACTGAAGCAGTTCTGGGAGTCTTCTTTTGTGAGTGTTTTTATGAGCATTTAAGAAACCATGTGCATAAAAAATGGACTGAGAAATGGACAAATGGTTTCATCCTCCATTATGACAATGCTCCAAGTCACACATTGCTTCTGGTACGGAAATTTCTGTCAAATAAAAACATTATGGTGTGTCTTCATCCACCTTATTCACCAGATCTAGCACCATGTGACTCCTGGCTCTTCCCCAAAGTCAAAATTATTCAGGACATGGAGGCAGCCATGACTGCATAACTAAAGACACTCATGAAAGAGGATTTCCAGAACTGCTTCAGGAAGTGGCAAGAACAGTGGGATAAGTGTGTTCGAAGTGAGGGGGGTATTGTGAGGGGGACTAATAGCAATGTGTCTTTTACTGTAATAATTTTTCTTTAACTTAAACATTCACTGTATTTTTTTTATAACACTGCATATAGCCATATAATTTGTGTTGTTTATATGAGTACAGAGTTTTGGGTAATTAGGGGAAGAAGTTGAGGCCTCAAAGGCTATGTGCCCAAAGGAATACAGCTATTTAATAATGGAAAAAGGACTGGAACACAAGGCTTCTTATGCCTTATGGTAGAATTTTTGCTACTGTAGAGAAAGCCAGACAGACAAAAAGCTCCTTTTCACATAAAAATTAATTGTATGTGTGATAGTGCAATTGTTGCAGAGATGCTCTAAGCAGGAACAAAGATGAGGAATTGTTAAAAGTCATTTAATTGTGCCTATCTCCTCTTGAAGTACAGCCTATTCTTTTACCACATTTATCAATCTTTTTATCCATTCAGTTCCATAAATGCATATCGCATCTCACCACAGAGGTAACTGAGTGAGCTGTACAGTGATAAATTTTTCTTGTTAGGAGAAATTACATTCACTAACTTGAGCTACTTCAGCATGAAATTGAAAAAGAATCATTTTGTCTTAATTTACATTCTTGATTCAATGAGAAAAATGTGAATTAACCCAACAGAAGTACAGATGCATTGCCTCAGATACTAAAGGTAAACTAAACTGGTATCATTAGAAGTTCATCAAATTCTATATGCCCCCCACCCCCAATTATCAGAGTGGATTTTAAGCAAGGGTATCAAGGTGAGTTGTGCTGGCCCTATATACATTTTCAAATATTCACTTTGTCCTGCAGTTCCATTTTATTGTTTCTGATGCATCTTGATCAATCCTCCTCTGCATTTTCCATTTCTCACCTAAGCTGTGCACATCATTTCTTAATCAAAATCACTGGGAACGGTCTGCGGTTCACTGGCCTTAGGAGCTGCTGTTTGCCTTGAATAAATTACATGAAAACATGTTGATTGATAGATGTTGCATGTCAGAAAAGAAGATAACTGTATCTTCCTCAGCTCACTCAAAGGTCATGCACACAAAGTGATAAGAACAGCCACAGACAACTGTGAGATAAAGTGTATCATGAAAAGGTATGCAATCTTGCAACCATGATACATGGACTTGAAAGGCATTATTTTTTTTTAAATACAAATCATATATCCAGTTACATTTAGCTGTTAAAGTAAAAATAAAATATGCTTTACCTCAACAATATTTTCCAATATTGTAGTACTACACAATTTCTGCTTTTCTCGTGTGTTTGAAACAGTGAAATGCATAATCATTTTTATAATCCACCTTTTAAGTTACTTCAAATCTTATATGGATACGGCAAGGTTTTAAGAAAATCTTAATTGATTTTATAATACACATTTATGTAGCAGCCTTAGAATGAAAGAAATCTGCATGTAGGTAAAATGTTTAATATTAATAAAAATGGAAACAAGAGTCCATAACCATTTCTTGTCTTGGATTTCCCACACGACTAATGGACTCTTTCGAAGAAAATCTGTGGATTGAGACTTCAGTTGTGGTTTTGTTTTGTTTTGTTTTACGGGCCATCAGTATACTTCTAAATTGTGGGATTTTAAAAGTGGATTTACTAAACGTTTATATGAAGAAGACAAAACCAAAAATACTTAAAAAGCCCTCTACATTTGAATAGTATGATTTTTTTGTCATAAAATATGTTTAAGGTATATATGTGCTACATATCTAGCCTTATGTTAAAAAAAATAACTTTCTTCTTTTATCAGTTTTCTATATCTCTGTGTTCATTAATCTAGCTTATCTTGAAAAGTTTTTGGTTCAAAAAGAAATCTGACAGTGTTTTGGAAGTAGTTTTTAAAATAGGATAGAATGTTTTTAATCACAAAAAGACTAGCCATGTTCTTATCTATCCCAAATTACTTTGTTCTCCAACAGAGCTGCCAAACTGTCAAACTGTCCAGCTCAGTATATAACAAAGGTTCTGTTGTATTGTAAAGATATTCATAACAATTTTATGGAAGGCTGAAAGTGTATAAGTTCACAGTAGTAGCGATAACACGGCAGTCTTCACTGTTTGGCTTGTGTATATTGGCACAGATCCCCAAAGTGGAGACTGACAGAGTCATGCAGAAATCTGGTATTTGAGCTGAAATTTACACACTTTAAGTGATGAACTAAACAGCCTGGTGTTTTCTTTTTCTTACTCAAAAAGTGCAAGGTTACACAATACAGACGGTTTTCATCTTTTCCCATAAATGCACAGATTCCTGGGATATAAATGACTGAATTCATCACCAATTCATCAGGGACGCTGAGCTATGCAGTTCTGTTTACAGTGGCAGAAAGTTAATATAAATTTTCATCAGAAGGGGAAGTTTACACATATGATTCTATTTGTCCTTCATTATTAGCACCTGAGTCAGGGCTAGAACGCATAATTGTCTACAGGCACAGGCCAAATAGATGCAAGGGAAAGGCAAATAAGCACACCAAAAATAATTTTATGGTTGTCTGTTACAATTCTCTCACTGGGATTCTTAATCTAGAAAATCAATAAACAACAGGAGTGAAACTCTTTTCCTCTGCTCAGGCGGGGCACAGCCGAAAGTAGCACACAGAAAGACCATTGTGCTTTTTTTTGTTTTACTTTACTTTATTCTTCCTGTGAAGTTTATTGGATCGGTTTCTACTCAAAGCAAAATATATCCTCAGTCGGTCTGTTCATTTTATACATTTTTCAGTCAGTAGTTTTTAAAGTGTAACTGTTCAAGTGGCAGCAAATTTGACATGACAAAACAGTACCTTCATTTAATTTTCTAAAAAAAAGTTAACTCATGGGCAGCTATTGTATTTATCTCACGGATTTTCTTATATTTGATTGTATTGTCATCAGAAAATTTGTGGAAACTCAAATACTCAGAATAGACCAGTGCTATACAAGTTTGACAATGGAGAAGACATACTAATGATATAAAGCCAAGACCAATGATCCTGATTTTAGGACACAATATTTTTCAATATATCACTAGATGGAAAAATACTAAAATTAGCCTATTTTAGATATATTTTGTCAACATCAAGGGTACTTTATTGTATCTAATTTTATATTTAGTGTGAATTTTAATATAGTTTATTTTGTTTGAATTTTGTCTTTTAAGTTAAATTAATTTAAATTAATTTACCTTTTACAACTGATGAAAGTTGTTTACTGTTTATCTGTAATCTGGCTTCAGTATAACCTTTCACATTATTTTATGCTTCTCGTTGAACTTTATTAATAAGTAACTTTGCTCTTTCTATCCCTGCTTCCTCTTTAAAATACCGCTTTTTCTCTGTCTAGTAGGTAAATACAAATAAATATCATTTTTATGGGTTTGGGGGCATGCACTATAGTGTCCATTTTAAAAAAGCACCAGATGTCTCTTCCTAACCAAGGATAAAGACAAATTTAAACTCCAGTTTATAGAACTCCAGTTCCCAAATGTGATGACTAGGTAGTACATGAAAATAAAATATTGGAAAAGCATTTTGAAAGTATAGTATAGTTCTTACAAATGTATATTTTGATAATTATTCACACAGTGGGTTAATTGAAAACCACACAGTTCATTTTTTACTGTAATCTATAAAGTCAATTCATTTTCTATATTTTTCCAATTTATTTTTTTAATCTCGTAATGTATACTCTAATTATTATATTAATTATTTGGAAGCAATTATTCAGAATACTTAATTACTTCTTTCTCTCCATTTGTCCTACTTACCTTGACAAGATTGTGAGGCTTTTTTTCATTAAATTTCTCAAAAGAATTTTGAACCATGATAATACTTGCCTTTTCACCTATATTTATGCAGGTGATACTCTCAGCAACATTTGTAAAGTAAAAAGCTGATCTACCACAATTAGCCAATAACAAGAGTTATTTGTGTCCCTCCTGTCAATATTATAAATATTTCCACTATATTGTACTCACTCTTTAAAGCAAAATCCACTGAAGTTATGTAAAATGTTAGTAGTACATTTCATCCTTTATACTTGTGCTTTACCTATTGAAATATTTGAGAAAATGCTGCATCAGTATTCACCCAGAAGATGAAAGGAGTCGCACAGAGAAGTTTGTGTCAACAGGAAAAGCATCTGGTGAAAACTGAACAAATTATGCAAATAGACGGATGTTTTACATGTATGTAATATATGGATACATTTTTCAGGTTTCATCCAGATGTTTGGAATCATGTGGACATATCACAACCTCTTTGTGACCTCTTCTTTTCCCTGTCAGGTAGACAGAGATTAAATGACTTCTTTAAATGCATTTGGTATTGGATGTTTAGGACCTCAGTCAGTATTGACATCAGGTTGTTTTTGTTTTTTTTCTTCCCTAGAACAACCTGAACTCAAACTACATCTCTAGACTAGACAACCAGTTTGACTGCCTTTAATTAGAAATTAACTGATTTTTTTAACTCTTAGTTACTTACTTCTCAATTAAAATCATGCCGTTAAGTTTTTATATCCACATGTCCTCAAACACTGCTCTTTTTCTATCTTCCTTTGTTGTCTCTCTTTTTTTTTTTTTTTTGGAGGGAATAAAATCTCACTAAATTGTATAATAAACCTCAGATTAATTAAACATGTTCTCATTAAATCAAGATTATGGGGGAAGAATTTAAGGAATCAAATTGTTTTCAGACACTTGAACTGATGTAGGAGCTGTCTTTCTCACATAAATAATGTGCTAATTACAAATTTTCTTTTTGCTAATTAAGACAAGTCAGCAGGACTTCTGCTGGGCAATACTTAGCTTAAGTGTTCAAGTTGCTATATGTACTTGAAATTAATGAAACTGAATTACCTTTAAAATGTTAGTCTCTTCATTATTTTCTGTTATTCTTTGTACTCATTCTTTTCAATTATTTTAATGCAGAGAGGTTTAATTTCATATACATATTTATCAATCTTTATAAATTATTTTAGTAGTATTTGAAGATTAAAGAATTGTTAAAGTTAGGATAATCAACTCTCAAAACACACACGCAAAAAAAAAATTCCTATGCTGTCTAATTAATTTCAGAACAAGACCAAAAAGCTCTTACAAACTCGTTACATTTCTTTTTTTGGGGGGTGGTCTCCATTTCTATCTGTTTTACTATGGCATTAGATGTCAAAAAGATATTATCTTACATGCATCTATAATTAATTTTCTGATTTTCATCTGTTTTCAGTGGATAAAAATGCTACTGTGGATAAATTATGTCTGTTACAGACAAAGGGAGAGGTTGGAAGAGTACCGATAAGACTGCCATACATTTTCATGCCACTCCTGAACTCCATTCTGCTTTCTTTTTCCTGAGCATGCTGTTTACTGATCATGTTTTTATATATGCTGTTTGCATTTACAGTTCTCTTTATAGTTCTTTGAAACACCTTAAAATCAACAACCTTTTTCTCTTTGCTACTTCATTCCCGAATTTTAAAAAGTAGCAAAACACCTGATACCATTCAGATGAATACCTCCAACAATATGTGGCACTTAATAGATGCCCAGTAAACATTTGCTTAGTGGAGGAATTAATATGATGGAATTAATATGTTGACGAGAAAAATCAATTCTTTTTATTTATTTTTATTTTTTTTGCTTGGTCATCCTAAGGAGGCATGAACAGTGAGACTGAGATTATCAAGATTGATTACCCACATCTTGCTATATGAACTTTGGCAAGCTTACACTATCTTGACCTAAGTTTTCTGTCTTTGTTTTTATGTTAGAGTAATTCTTGCACCTCCAAAATTACTTCATATTTCTTCATAAGATTGAGGTCATAAATAATCATGGTACTATCATATTAATTATATAGATGCACAATCATTTAAACTATGACAAAACATGGCAGAGAAATAGGAAAGAAATCATGCTTTAGTAATACCAAAATGTTAATACTGAAAAACTTAATCATAAGTTACCAAATTTTATTAATCACTTTTATGTGACCTCTTTGAACAGCGTTTTAGTTGAAATGTACTAATCATTAAAGTATGTTTTTCCTTTTTTCTTTATTTTTATACTTGCATAGAAACAGTTTTCTGGACGATGTTTAAATACCAGTGTTAAAGATTACACAAAATGTTACATGTTTATTGTAACCTAATTTAAATATTTATAATGTTGATGGATTCAAAATTCCTTAGGGCTCCAGAACTGGCCAGATTACATTGAGGAAATGCTCAGTTATTAGTACTCACTAGGATTCATCAATGAATGGATGGATCAATGAATGAATTAGGAACTTTAAAGAAATATGTAATCCATAAGCTAAATTCATCGTGGGCTGGTGTGTGTGTGCTTGTTGTATGAGTCCATATCCATGTAGGATACATTATGTGTGGCTTTTTTTTGTTTTGTTTTGTTTTGTTTTTATATTAGGGCTTTAAACTGTGAAAAGAAGTGTTATTCAATGATAAAAATGTTTTACAATGTTATGCTTAACCATCTCTAACGACTACCCATCTCTGCAAATAGACACTATTGAAGATATTTAGATCCCAAAGCAATACGATCAGTTGGTTTCTTGGAAAGTAATAAATTCTTATGCAATGAGTGTCTTATTGTTCCCCTCCCACAAAAAAAAAAAAAAAAAAAAAGAAGAGACTAAAACCTAACTTGCATCAATAACTAACAAGCCACTTATTTAATTAGGCAAAATGGAAAAATCTATTAAAACTCCAACCTGGTTTCTTTCTTTCCAATAGCCTAAAATTCTATTAATTTATCCTTAAAGCTATTTTAGCAAGTAGAAATAGAGCTATTCTGAATAATATTCTAGTGCTGACAATATATTTATTCATAATTGGGATCTTTTCCAGGATGCAATTTTACCATTGTATACATAGAGTGATAATACTTATTTTGACCAAAAGTTAGAGTTTAACTGGATCTCAGAACTGTAAATATATTTCTCACCTCAAGGATGATGCTCTGCTGTTGATTTTCTAAATTTATCAGTTGAGAATTGTGTTCAGATATGAGTAGAGAGGTTGTAAAAACTGAGACATGAACAAATTAGGAAATTAGTACTTCACATAAAACCAAGAAGCCTGGAAGTTATCATTTGTTAGCATTGACTCATTGGCTGAAAGACGACACAGCTGAAGTTTTCATAATGCTCTTGACTTGTTCCTTACAGTCACAAGGTAGCAAGGACTACATGTCTCAAATGTAGGAAGGAGGGGAGACCAGATGGCAAAAGAATGCCTATATCAGGACAGCAGAAGTTTTACTGAAGTCCATGGCAGACTTTTGCTCATGTCTCACGCATTAGAACTACAAGTATGTCCCATAGCTACTCCAACTTTACAGGAGACAGAGAAATAGTTTTCAGCAGGAAACATTTACTCCTCTAATAAAATCATGTTTCCATTAGTAAGGAATATGAAGCAATGTATACTGAATATACAACTAGAACGCTCTGTCACAGAAATTGATGTAACTTAGTCATTTCACCTAAGTTCAAAGAATAATATTTAGTATTCATCCAACAGAACATTATGTACCTTCATGCCAGAAACTGTTAAAAATAAGCTGTTAAAAATAAACTGTTAGGGATTTAAAAAATCGGATCTATTCCTCACCCTTGAGCACACACATATATTTTAGTAAATAATTAAAAAGAAAGTACATGTTTTATTATTGTTTTAAATATGATAGATAATGGTGGTCTATGGAAGAACCTTTCAGGGAGCTTTGCAGAGGAAGTGAAGTTCAAGTTTAGCCAGAAAGATGAGTAGGGCTTTGACAAATATTCAAAAGGAGGAAAAGGCAGGAAGGAAAGAACCTTTACCTGGCAGAGGGATCATCCAGTCCAGGACGGCAGAGTCAGTCATTCATTTGGCAAATGTTTGTTAGCACCTGTGAGGCCCAGTGAGCTAGAACTGGGGATGCGTGTGCGACTAACACTGATGTGATTCTTACTTGCCTTACTTAGAGCACGTGGTCTAGTCCTAAAGAGGACCTGGAGTTTAGTGCTTTTGATTGTGGTCGCACAGGATACCTGTGCAGAAGGAAGCCCTAGAGAAGCCAAGCAGCCTCCTGAGGGTGAAGAAGAAGGAGCTGTAAGAAGACCCCACCCTCACTTTTAACCGTTCATCCTGTTTCAGAACCGTGAGCCATTAAAAGGCTGCTTAGTAGAGAATGACATAATTACGTTTGAATTTTAAAAGGCTAGAGTAACAGCCGTGGAAAGGATTAATTGGAGTTAAGTCTTAATAAAAATTGGGTGTTCAGATAATAGAGATTCCAATAAGTCATCAAGAGAAAAGACTATATCAGTATTTGTGGTGATGAAAGGGAAATGAATACAAAAATTTCCCTGGGAAGCAGCACTGACAAAACTTGAGAATGGATTTCACTGGGTGTGGAGAGCTCTAGGAAAAGGGATCAATCTAGCATGTCTCTAAAGTTCTTTGTGTGTTTGTGTGCTCGTGTGTGTGTGTAATTTGGAACTGCCAATCATCTTAATCAAAATCGTGTGAATAAGATATTTGAGTTTGTGATGCCTGTGAAACAAAAACCCAAGTGGAAACGTTGTTTTCAGCAGAAATGCAGATATCTGAATCTGTAAATATTAAAGAGGTTTGTATTAGAGATAGAGAATTGGAAGACTTTGGTATATGATAGGTAAAGCTATTATTTGTAATATATATACCGGGGGTGCCAAAAAAATGTATACACATTTTAACTTTGGTCAGCGTTGCTCAAGCAGTAGTTTGCCATCATCAGAACTGTCTGGACGCTGATGGTAACCACTTTGAGCACCTCTTATAATTGCAGAAGTCAAACATGACTTGTATTCATCTACTGTTATCAGTATATATTAATACTATTTTTCCTTTCTTAAAATGTGTATACATTTTTTCGCACCCTCTGTATTTAATAATTTGTTCATTCTTTGGACAGATATTTATTAAGCACCTACTATTCTTAGCACTGGAGACGTACACAAACGCACACACACACTGAAGTCTCTGTCTTCATGGAGTTTACGTTCTAGCTAGGACAGGGCCAATGAGCAAGTAGGTACTATAACGTCATGGTAAATACGTAAAGGTAAGTACAGGTGGAGGGAGGTCCGTGGGGTAGTACAGAGCGATGCTTTTCTAGAGAGGTTAGTGAACAGACGCCTCCGATGAGGAGCATGCTGGCAGAGATCTAAAGAACAGGATGGAGCCTGGTGTATGCAAGGGGTCTACGCAGACGGAACCGAGTGTGCAGTGGCCTTGAGACTTGGGGTGGGGGTGCTCTCTGTGTGAGGCCTAGCAAGGGGGTCAGTATGAGTAAAGGGAATAGTGGGGTGATATTCAGTCCAATAGGTAGCAACTGGACAGTTTATGTACAGATTTTAGTCTAAGTGACAATTCCTTGGAGGTCTTAGAAAAGGAAATTCACATGATGCGATTTAAGTTTTAGAAGGAATTTTGGCTGCTCTGCAAAATACTCAGAAGGAAGTGAAAAGGAGAAAACAGGGAAACCAGAGAGAGAGAGGTACTATAAGGGACAAAGAGATGAGGCAAGACACGATGGGAGCCTGGAGCAGGCTGGTTGCCCCAGAAGTGGTATGACGTTTCACAGGTTCTGCATTCCAGATATTTTGCTGATGACTTGATGTGAGGGATGTGAGAGAGAAAGCGGAATGAAGGATGATGGCAACATCTAGGGTTTGTTCAAATTGGTGAACTGAGAAAGAGCAACAGTTTTTTGTTTGGTTTCTTTGGGGGGGGGGCTTGTTAATAAGCAGCTCAGTTGATGAATGTTAAATTTCATATGCTTGTCTGCGAGGCAAATGGCATGGTCAAAGTAAATGGACAGATATTTTGAGTTCATGGAGAGCATGCGACCTGGAGATGTAAATCCATGAGTTGTCAGCATGTAGATGGTACTTAAAGCTAGGAGTCTGAGTGGGAATAAAAGATAAGCGAAGAAGAGAAGACGTCCAAAGACCCCTGGTCACTTAAAACACTGAGATTTTGGAGAAGGTAGAAGCCATGCAATGAAGGCTAAGAAGTGGCAGCCGGCATATAGAGTGACAAGAAAAAGAAGGTGGGTGAGAACTGGGAAGCATTTACATTTGAAAGGTGAGCTGAGGAAGAGAAGCTGACAGTTCATTTCTGTCCATACCATCTTCATGTTGCTGTGTCCTGTCTTAAACTTTAATATTTAAAATGTTTAGATGAGGCTGCTGAATGAGAGGCAACAAAATTTTCAACTCAGTGTAATTAAACTGCCCTGCTTATTAATAGAGATGGAGGATTTCATTTCCATCATGATGTGTTGTTCCATGGCTATGCCAATTGTTCAGTGTTTAAGGCTTGGTAAAGAAAGCAGAGGAAATGGGTTGGAAGTGGATGGCAAATGAAAATAACATGATAAGAAGACAGGGAAAAAGTAACTTTTGCCTCTTTGAAAGGGATCACTTTGCATATTCATAACCTACAAGGTTGATTTTATCATTTCAAACTTTTCTTTAAGTTAAGACTTTCCATAGACAAATGTGTAATCTTTTGAACCAAATAGATATAAAGATAGAATAAAGGGCACTTTAAAAAATACATACTGACATTTCTCTATGTCTCTTGATACAAGCTGGTTGTGTGCTTGGGCAATGAAAAAAAAAAATGAATCAAAGAGAGAATCCTGTAACAGAAAGCTTTCGCATCAGTGAGTGTGTGTGTGTGTGTGTGTGTGTGTGTGTGTGTGTGTGTATGTTGGGGTGGGGAGGGGGACAGGGACGGGGAAAGGGTAAATTCAGTGGAGAACCAAAGACCAGCCAAATCTTTAGAGGAGAATTTATCAGACAGCTTGCCTCAGGACATGTATTGGAATGCAGTAGAGGGGAAGTTAAACTTCAGGGGCTGGTGGCTAGACAGTTATGCTACAAAATAAAAATTGGTTCTTACTAATGGGTCATTACATTCATAATTCATTAGGAAGACTATTCCACTGTGGGGTTTCTAACTAACTTTTGTTTACATTATGTTTCTCATGAAAGCCAACACATACTTTTCTATAAAGCTGAGGTTATGTTTAATTGCTACAATTTCATTATACATGATCATTTACTTTACATATGTTGTGTTTTTAAATAATTATTCCTATAATTAATTTTCAGTAATGTAATATAAAATACTTTCTGTCCCGGCAAAGAAACCTTTAAAAACAGTAACAAAATGAAAATGGTCAACTGGTAGCATAAATTACAGTTTTTAACAGTCAACTGTATTGTATGTCTTTATTAACTTATCAGCTAGAAATCGTTAAAACTTAAGAGTTTGATTTTGAGTATAATTTGGGTATTCTCCTATTTTTTTCAATATAACTGTCCATTAGCTTTTTACTTGTTAAAAACCATGTTCTCAGTGTGTTTACAGGCTTTTCCAATTTATGTTATTGCAAGACCTTTTCAAAGTGAACAGAAAGGCACCGACTTTGCTATGAGTGAAGCATTCCCTGACTAAGATGCGCTAACTGGCTGTCCCCTACTTACTAAGTTCTGTTGCACATGACCATTTCTGAACCCAATGTTTAGAAACAGGAATTCCTGTTCCCATAGAAACAGTGTTGTATGTGATCCCACACCAACTCTCAAAAGCTTACTTAACCATACTGTAACAAAAATAATGCTATTATAATAGAGTCTCTGGATCGTTTTGCCTGAGGCCGGATCGCTAAGGCCCTCAGACCTGACATGACAGTAAGGGGAGTGAGATGGAAGTGGCTTCACACAACAATTCCTACGGAAGCACACAGAGAAGCTTCTGGAACCATGAATGAGGAGAGCAGAACAAAGTCTTGCTCAGTGGTTTCTGATAGGGCTCTCTGGGGAGGGTGGAATGGAAAAGGAATAGGGAAGGGCTTGAAGAAGAGATGTCATCTGCTGGGAACTAAATGGAGAATAGGACAATCTAAATTATTTAAAAGTATTAATTTTATGCATATACCTTTAAAATTGGTGGTATATGAGACATATAAAAGCAAAATTGTAATTCTTGGAGTAAAATTAATACTATCAACAAACTTTATGACCTTGGTAAATTAACTCTCTAGGCCTACTTCCACAGTACAATTTGAGAGCATTTAATGAAATATTTGTCTTTCTCTTTTTTTTAGCTTTAAAATATTTGATTACCATGCATAGTATAATTCACTATGATGTCATTATAATGAATAATAATAGTAGTAATAGTAACAAACATGACTACCGTTACTAAGAGTATCAAAATTTTACCTACTAGAGCAATAGTTCTCAGACTTGGCTAATCATCAAAATCACTTGGGGAGCTTTTAAAAAATTGACATCCTTAGACATTCCTCAAACTTAATGAAATCGGAATCTCTGAGGGTGGAGCCCAAGAATTGATCTTTATAAGATAGCCTCCTGTGTAACTCTTATGACCATCTGGGTAGGGAACCATTACAGTAGATGTCCCGAGTGGATGGAAATGAGAACTTAAGATGATTTACAGGTTTCATAACAAAGTTTTTGGATAGAGAAATCCTCAAAACTGGTTTGTTTTTCATGATTTTTCACATTCTTTCTGAAGTCCTATTTAAATGTAAACCTGCAAAATAAACCATTTCTTCTTAAATGTAAATTTCAGCTAAGAAATCCTAATTTTTAGAATCTGACATATTAGAGTTTTCTTGTTTAAATGTTCATTGGGAATATTCAGTGTTAAATTACCCTCTTATAGATTGTGAACAAAGGGCATATCGCAAATGACAAATGATTCCCTATTTTAAATCAAAATAGAGGCTAAAATAACTAGGATTTATTTCTAATGTGCAAAAATATTTGTGGCATTGTGGCCACACCTCAAAACTGATTTTATCATTTTAATTTGATTTTAGAAACCTCTCCAGGTAACACAGAAAGAACGTCTATTATATTTGTATGTCTATACGTGTTGTTTTTCTTTTTCATACTGTGTATTTAGAATGACAAAATACATTTAAATATAGATTTTGAAATGTAATCATTTCAATCTTTAAGCAAAGAGATAATACTTCACAGAATATTTCTAAATTAACTGTATTCTCAATATTCAAATAAATTTGTGATATTTAAGTATGTTCTTATTTTCCTTGCATATGAAACAATTTTTATATATTTTCTTCATACGGGAGTTGATTAACTTAGCAGAAATAGCACTCGGCACTGGTACATGCAGATGCCACAGTGTAATAAAGGTAGTTTTCCAAGAGTTTCCTAGAGCAGCAGCAGCATTTTTGACCCACAGAGTCTATTGAATTATAAGGAACTGGAAACTTTGGTGGAGTTTATCACGCCATTATTTACTTGCTATCATTCTTAAAGTAGCCATAGAAACCAAAGAAGTGGAAAATGTGCTACAGGTCTTTGTCACTATTTTCAATCACTGTCGCCCTTTCTACTTGTCCTGTGCTGCTGTCCTACCTGCAGCTCTTCCCTGGTGACGACTGCTAGCTCATGGAGCAACTTTTTGTTCCCCAGAAGGTGGCTGCCCCATGTAGAGGTGCGCCAGGTGTTCTTTATGTTACCCTACATTATAGGTCTCACCCCATGTCGCCAAGCACGTTAAATATGACCCAAATGAGACCTTTAAAAGCAGTTCTTACTAAGAGGAGTGCAGAGCATAGCACTGCCATAGAGGCTCAGATTACAAGGTCTAATTGGTGCGGGCAGGGAGAGATGTTGACAAGATTGCCCTCTTTTTACAGCTATGTCTATGGCTGTGGAATCACAGGAAGGTCCTGAGTGTGTATTTTGGATTTGTCCTCCAATGTCAGAAAGACTCATTTGCGTGTTCCAGTGTCCCAGCTGTTGTAGACTCTGTAATGAATTAGTGTTGGACTCAGACATTGCGTTTCTGCCAGCCAATTCTGACAGTGAACATTTTCCTACAATGACATGAGAGTGATAGCAGGAGAAACGCTGGGGACTTCACACGCGTGTGTCTGGACTCAGTGGAATGGCTTAACTTCAACAGCAGCTTACTGTCCACTCTGTCCAGGAGTCTGGGAGGGGCCAGTATGCAAATGAAGATAATGACAATGAGTGCCAAAATGTGCCCTCCATGAGAAAGCGTAGGATTCCTGACAGATTGTTCTGCAATCTTAGCCCCCTCTATGAGAGGTCTGGTATCTTCCCAGCCACTGGGAGAAGAGTGCCTTTTTGAGCAAAGGCCAGCTGGGATTTCTCCAAGAATGCAAAGCATGATCCCAGTGTGACCATCAGAAATAAAGTTTTAATTTCCAGTGTATTCATTTTTCTATAAGCATTCCTTCATGTGCTTCCTTTCTGATAACAAGCCAGAATGATTAATTTAAAGAGGAGAAACATTAAATTGGAAAGCTTTTTTCTTAAATATGTGTGGTTAAACAGCTTACTCCTCTGTGCAGAAGCTTTTCATATTAGAAAACGGAAGACACTTTTGAAAGAAACTTTAGCACATCTGTCACAGGATAAGGTAATTAGGTTCTTATCAATCATGAGGGTTATTTGTTGTTTTAAAGTGTTGTATCTCATCTTACAGAAAAATTGCTTCTGGAATGCAATGACATTACTGTTTCATAATTAAACATACAATCCTCCTACTTAATTACCAGCCACATGGAGTTCACAGTATTTTTCTTTTATGCATGAAGGTAGATGATTCTTCAGATCATGAATGGAAGCTGACTTTTCTCACCAGAAATGTTTCATAGAATAAACTTGTAAAGATGTAAGAGGCAGCAAAGAAAAGAGTATAATACTTTACTATTCTTAGATTCTTCGCTAGATTGTAAACTCCATGAAAGCAGGACAACTTCCTTATCCTTACTGCCTAGCCCAGAATAGATACTCAAAAAACACTTGAAGTGACTCAAAATAGCCACTGATTTATTTATTTTTTAATCCCTGGAAAATGGCAACCATTTTAATGGGATTTCAGCAAAACCCTTACTACATGGAATAACTGGGACTTAAATTTTGACTCTTATGTAAAATGTATATGTAGGTACATTAAACTATCTGGGTACCAAAGAGTCAACGTAAAACTCTTAATATCTGATTATGATGCTTGATCCTTTAAGAAGCAATAAAGAATGGCTGTGAAAACAACCTATGTATGTGAGGCATAAATGTATAAAAGCTTACTGATATTTCATAGGAAATCTTTTATTGTGAACATTTTATAGAATTATTGGATAGTTACCGTTGATTTAAATTGCACGTACCACTCAAGTATGGTAAAAAAAAGTCATTATTTCGGCCTTATATTTAGTGTTGAAATATTCTCAGTTGTTTTGGCTACATTAAACTACAGAGAATTCTTGCCCAATATACTGTACTTATATCCATGAAGGTATATTTAACATGCAAAGGGTATAAAATACCCATCCAAATATTGTAAGTGTGGTATACTTCACTGTGTTTTGGAGTGAGATTTAATACTCATGCTTAACCAGAATCACACTAACAGTATGTGACTATAATAACCTCTGTTAGAATCTGAAATTCATTCTTTAGATTAAGATTCTTCTCTTAGGGAGGAAGGATCATAGAAGAGGGTAAAGGGGATCAAATATATGGTGACTGAAGGGGAACTGACTCTGGGTGGTGAACACACAATATAGATGATGTATTACAGAATTCAACACTTGAAACCTATGTAATTTTACTAACCATTGTCACCCCAATAAATTTAAAGAATTTTTTAAAAAGACTCTTCTATTAAATAAAAGTATCAAATTAGTTTTAGAGCAGATTATCCTAATAGTCTAAGATTCAAAGAAAATGGGAGAGAAAATTACTGACTCTGAAATTCTTAGAGAAATGTGGTACATAAATACTCATAGTATAGCAGATAGGTACTTAGAATATCTACACAAATCAAAATCAAATTTCCTGGTTAAAAAAAAAAATCGTTTTTGAAAGGTGAGAGTACCTGTAATGAAATGGTATAAGTGAGGTGCAAGCATGGTATAATTGTGCTGTCAATGTATCCAGACTCCTCATGTTAGGAAGAATGGATTAAAGAGCTGTGAATGAAAAGGAAAACATTAAACCTATAGAAAAGCAATGGCTATAACATTAGAGTACATATAAGCACAAAAAGGAAAGATTGATAAATTTGTATGCAGTAAAATTCAAACTTATGTTTGTACGTCGTGTAACTGGCAAAAGATTCCATAGAAATCAAGGAAATGATCAAAGGATATGAATGGGCATTTCACAGATGAGGACCCCTGAATAATCATTCACATGGAAGATGCTTAATCTCACTAGTAATCGAAGAATTACATGTTAAAACAACACTGAAATACCGTTTCATGTCCATTAGATGGGCAAAAATCAAAATAAAACAAAACAAAAAATCCTGACACTTTCACACATTGCTGGGTCTGGAGTAATGGACTTTCTTTGCTGGTGGCAGTTAAATTTAAGTTATACTTTGAGGAGTGGTTTGGCAACAACTCATTTACTTGAAGATGCTTATATACAAACCCAGTCTCTGGGCATTACATTTGACAGGAATTCTTGGCAGGTGTATTCAAGGAGACATATACAGAAAGGTCATTGCAGTATTGTTTTTAATTGTAAAAACCAGGAACCAGTGTCCATTAGAAAATGGATAAATTGTGGTATATTTGTAGTATTTGGCTATTAAAATGAATTAATACAAAGTATATGTATTAACTATATCTCAAAAACAACGATGAGTTAAGATGGAAAAGTGATATGTACTATCTGATCAGATATGATAGTTTCACACATGCCAAGAATTCCTGTCAAATGTAATGCCCAGACTCTGGGTTTGTATATAAGCATCTTCAAGTAAATGAGTTGTTGCCAAACCACTCCTCAAAGTATAACTTAAATTTAACTGCCACCAGCAAAGAAAGCCCATTGCTCCAGACCCAGCAATGTGTGAAAGTGTCATTTTTTTTGTTTTGTTTTATTTTGATTTTTGCCCATCTAATGGACATGAAACGGTATTTCAGTGTTGTTTTAACATGCAATTCTTCGATTACTAGTGAGATTAAGCATCTTCCATGTGAATGACTATTCAGGGGTCCTCATCTGTGAATCTGCAGAACAAAGTCTGATTTATAGTCCTGTGCTGAAAGTGTAAAAGCATGTATGGGAAAAATAAACACCAAAATCTGGCTTGTTTGCTTCCAAAGAAGTAGGAAGAAAATAGGACTAAGGTGTACACAGGGGAGCCTTTAATTGTATCTGGAATATGTTACTTCATTAAAAAGTGTCAAATATGAGAAAGCTCAGTCTGGGTGTACTGAAACTGAGTGATGGTCATTCACACATATCTGATATGCTTGATATTTAATAATAAAAAAATGAAAGATAAACAATATATTGTGAAAAAAGTCATAGATAAAAAAATTTCATATGACTTTATAAAGGGAAAGAAGTCTTGTATATGCTCATTTCTGGGCTGTAGATCACTAGGCAATCCTGCTGAGTCATCAACGTGAAGGTCTGAAGAGGACCTACTGTGTGCAGGGCATTGTGAGTATCCCTGGAGGAAACTCGAAGGTTCTTCCAAAGCTTAGTGTGTAAGTTCCATCTCAAATATCTTGAAGCAGCTGAGTTCCCCGTGTGTTTCACAGGTTCAGAAATGTCTAAAGAAACGCTTCTAATTCAGTGTCTTCTGAGTGACTAGTCACAGCGAGTTACTGTGCTGAGCGTCCTTGGAGACACAAAGATTTTTAGAAACATTTCCGGCCCTTATGCAGCTTATACATAGTACTAGATATTAAAGGTATTAAATGCATTCGCCTGACAAGTAAGATCATCAGATGAGCTAGGTTTTTGAGTAGAAATGCTAACATGGGGTGCAGATACTTGATGTGTATCCTCAACGAGTGGGCTGCGGACCAAGCTTGGTTGGACAATTATTTTTTTCTCCCAGCCTTCCCAGGCCTGAGTCTCCTTGTGGTCCTGGAAGGAAAGCAAAGAGAGAGAACTAACAGGAAAGGATGGTCACATTTAGGAACTTTACTTCTGATCAAGTAATTTCCTACAAGCAAGAAGCTTTTGTGGGCCTCCTACCTCCTGATTCTTGAGCTGTTGATTTCCACCATGGGCACTATTTTCCAAGTGAGCATTGTTAAGTGTTTTATGTATACACATGCTTTCTACAAGAATCACTAAAACAATTCAATACAAGAAATGAGTTTGAAATTAGAAATATATTTTAACCTCTTTGATCAGAGATAAATTTTACAAACTCAGGGCACTTGAGAAGATGTTTAGAGCAAAATCCCCGAAGCTCCCATAAAAACGACACAGATATGCAGTTATGGGTGCATTACGATGATGATTATTATCGGTATTAGTTTACATTTTATTTTATTCAAAAGAACACTTGTATGCAAATTATAATGTTAGTGAGTACAATTTACCACTTTACATGCTGAAGATAATCTAACCTAAGCAGGGTAATAGCTAGAACATATATATGTAATGGAAAAACCCCTGGTTCCTCTCTAAGGTGAATTTGCCCAAGATTTCTAAAATCTATCTTTGCTAAGTAGTTTCAAAATGTATTACACAGGCAAAATGTATTACACAGGCTTCCTAATTTATATTCCGAATAACATAGCCTAAAAATACAAAATTGTAACTATGATTTTAACATAAATGGATTCCTGCCTCCATTCGTTCAATCAATATTTTTTGAATAATTTCATTGTGTCATCAGCAATTGATCATCAGTGATTAGCATTCCCTCCTCTCAGTGAGTTTTCTGTTTCACTCTTTGGATTGTACTATAAGACGAGTACCTTGTGAACTGGGAAGAAGGAATTGATTCAGAGTTGGTCATTGATAGGGATGAGGTCAGACAGAAACTGGCAATGCTGCTAGGATTAGGACCTGGAATTTCTGAGACCTCTTTGGCAATTCTGTCATTTTTGTTTCTAATGTCAGCTGTAGGGGCTTTCTCTCAGAGGTTCTGCGCCCACTGTGCCTGCACCTGAGCTCATCAGCCCTGTCTTGTCCAATGGTCCTGCTCTCCCCCTCTTTTGCCCTCTGTGAGGACAGGCCTACTTAGCTTCTGGGACAGAGGTTCTCTGCCCCACGGTCTTCCTTCAGATCTGCTGAGTTCCCCCCCCTTGGTGCAGGCAGGGTCACCATCTTTTCCTCAGAGTTCCTGGCTGCTGTTCCTCATTCCTGCTGAGGCGAGGGGGAATGAGACCCAAAGTTATGTGGTTTTCTCATCTATGTCTCAATTGCAGGAAGCTAGAGCATGAACTCTAAAAGTAACTTTTCCTCTGCTTTTCTTAGTCTGGCTTTTTCAGTAACTTGTGTGCTTACTTGTCCTTTGGAGGGGTCCACCTCATCATTTTCCTATAAATTTGTAGCTACAGGAGATTTTTTTCTCATAGGACAACAGCCTAAGACCACAGGTCACCCCCTAATTCACCTTTAAAATATAGGTAAGATAATACCATTACTCATTAAGACTTAAAAAACTTTTCCACTGATGAGATGGATAGTATTTACCTTAAATGAAAAACTCCATATACAAAAATCCTGGTCTCTTGGTAACATACTCTGAAATACTTACGTTTTTTGACTGGGATTACCAGATGTAGCAGCAAAAATACAAATAAATTCAAATTTAACTGAGCAATCCTCTATTTTATGTGGCAACCTGACTTCTAAATCTATCAGAACATAGTACATATTATGTAATGCTTGTTAATAAATGGTACTGTTTATTGTCTGGTTGTGATAGAAAATGATTATTAAAATTGTTCTTCTTTAATATTGATTTCTTGTCTGTAACCAGCATCCTGAGTCAAGTGCTAACTCACTTCATAGACACTGTCTTTTAGGGAGAGTAAATTCCCTTTAGCATATAAGCTTATATGTCTGATTCTCCACACGAAAAATAAGGAAAACTAAAAACAATTTGAGTAAGATCTTGGAATTCTTTCTTTTGTTTTAGTTGTCATAACTAGCAATGTCGTTGGTGACTCAGAATTTATTTTGTTTTCTGTGTGCCCTGAGCAGTGTTTTCCTTGTCTGTACAGAAGTCTCCTCAATGTGTCACTCTTGCTGATCGTCCTTTCTGGAAAGGGCAGGCGCTCCAAAGGTGACAATAGCTGTCCAAATCTCTTACACCATTTCAAGGACATATGAAACAGCTTGTACATAGAACCTTGGACATATAACTCATCTAGGACAAAGGAGGGTGTTTCCAGGATGAAATGAAATTGCGTGTCCAGGATTTAGAAATAATATCATTAATTCTCTGTCTTCTTTTTGTTTTTGCTGAGCCGCCAAAGCCACTTTTTGTACTTCTTTTTAATGGTATGCAACACATTTTTGAACTGCACTGCGGTTATAGTGAATATACTTTTATCTTACTTTACTAAAATGTCCATAGCAGAGGGTATAGCCGGCGTGTGTGTGTCATGCCGATGTGGTGATGGGGACACGGGGAAGGAGAAATACAGTTCACGAGGACATTCATACTTATAACCCTCTCACTCTGTCTCAAAGGAGATGACACACAATTCTGCAAAGTATGACAGCAAATGAAGCTGTTAAGGTAGTCTTGCTATTCACCAATCACTTATAGGCAAAGGTCAATATGATTCACTGCATTTAATAGACAAGAAAAGTAGGCTCAAAATTAAGCTCAGTGTGATTAAGTAAGTAGTACAAGTTCACCAACTACCAAAAGGCCGAAGCATGTCTTCTGAAGTATGGGCAATATCGTCCCCTCATTCTCTCTCTCTCAGGTGTAAAAGGAAGCTTTGGAATAGTTGGCTGTGCCAATAGCAGCAGCATCATATATATAAAGTGTTGCTGTCTCTTAAACACTGAAGGAACCAGTCCTCAGAGTGCGCAGTGACAATACCATAAGTTACGTGACTCATTCTCTTACACTAGTGTAATTGGAGGTACCAGGCCCTTTGGCCAGGTTAAAAGTTTAAAAAGACTCTGAATAGTGATGATACCAAATTAGAGAAGTGGAAAAGTAGGCAGGTCTTTATTTAGTTCTGGAGGCAGTGTTCCAGAAGACATCCATATGTCATCAATGTCTGTGGAAGTACATTTCCTACTTTTACCATTTTAAATAGCAGTTTTTACTCTACAAGCTGGATTTCTTAGAATGATGATAGAAAAACTTCCTCACTTTTGTTTCTCCAGCAATTCCAGTCTTTCCCTCATTCTCAGTAGATACCCGCACATCCTCCATTTTCTGACTCGAATGAGATCAGCAGTGTGAACTTTCTCCTCTTCTGCCCCCGCAGGGCAGTTACTCACCGTCCCTTCAGCCTGGCTCAGAGGATGGTTCTCCCACAAAACTCCTGCTCCTTGATTTAGCTCCTTCCCACCCCCTCTGGTGACTTTCTCAATTCACTTACCTCTCTTACAGCTCCAATTTCTCCTTATCTATTACTAGCTCATTATCAAGTTTTCTTTATTTAAAACAGACAACAAACAAACAAAACCTCTATCGTTCTCTTTTATTGTGGTCTCCACAGAACTTACCACAAGAATTGTCTGCACTCATGACCAAGGTTTCCCCCATTTATTGCCCAATAACTGCAATCTAACTTCTAATTAAATACTCTGTGGGAACTGATATCTAATAGGGTGCATCAAAACTGTCAGATCAACAGGAACTTTCATTACAGCCTCTTGGAGTTTTTGTTGTTTGAGAACATCATCCATCTTCTTTCTACATATATTTTTCAATTTTTTTCCCTATTTCCATTTTCCCCCAGCTTTATTGAGATATAATTGACATCACAATTATTTTATTTAAATATATAACAGCTTTAATGAGGCCTAATTTGCATGTCATAAAATTTATCCATTTAAAGTCAGTGGTTTTTAGTATATTCACAAGGCTGTGCAACCATCACTGCTATCTAATTTCAGAATATCTTCACCACCTTCAAAGAAACCTCATACTCATTAGCAGTCACTCCCCATTCTCTCCTCCCCCCCTGCTCCTGGCAACCACTAATTTACTTTTTGTCTCTATGTATTTGCCTATTCATTCATACAAATGAATTACACAATATGTGGTCTTATGACTGATTTCTTTCACGTAGCATAATGTTTTCAGCGTTCATTCATGTTGTAGATTGTATCAGTGCTTCATTCCCTCTTATGTCTGAGTCATGTTCCAGTATATGGATAGAGCACATTTTGTTAATTCATTCATTCATTCATTCATTCATTCATCAGTTGATGGACATTTGGGTTGTTTTTACCTTTTGACTATTATGAATAAAGCTGTTACGTACAACTTTTTGTGTGGACATGTGTTTTATTTCTCTTGGATATATATCTAGGAATGGAATTACTGGCTCATGTGATAATTTTATGTTGAACATTTTCCTCAGATCTTTTTGACTTCGATCACTATGCTTTCTGCCTTATTCACTGTCTTCCTTTTTCACTATCTCCTCAACAATTCTCAACAACATGTAAATGTTCCCAAGTTTTGGGCCTCGACTCTTCCGCTCTCTTCATTCTCTTTATCAGCAATCTAATATTCTCCCTTTGTCTGAACTGCCATCTAGTCTCTTACTCTCAGGAATCCCTTGTCAGCCTGATTCCTCTCAATCTAGAGCTCGGCATTATTTGTATCTACTAAAGAAAATGTCTCTCGGTTATCCTGCCCAAAGCATCATCTCTCTGAAACCTATTCTGTAGCATGACTTTCCCCTTTCCAAAGTGGCATAGCTATTCCCCCCATTGCCCTTGACTTAAACGTTTGCACTCATCGTCTACCCCTTCCTAGCCTTTACCCCATACCCAGTTACTAAGTCCCTCAAGTTCTACTTCAGCAGTTCCTCTGGTGATTCTTGTTTTGAACTAAAGTGATTCTTATTAGCTCTTATTTGGGTAGCTGTACACCCCTCCTAACTGGTCTTTCTACCTTGTGTCTTTCCTTACTGTTCATCACTTCTCATCTGTCCTTCACAGCATGACCTCGATATTGTCCTGAGCCAGCCTTATCCCATCATTTCAAGATTCAGCACCATTTGTTCTTACCTGTTGTATAATATCAAGGCTCTCTGCCACTTACTGTTTAGTCATAATGTTTTCATTAAATTGCTCCTACCAACCTTCACATGATGTTTCACTAGCTCCTAAACTCAGCACATGCTCTATCCAAAATCAGTTACTTTCTTTTCACTGTATATGATCCCGCATTTTCTTTGCTTCTACTTGACATGGCCACATCTTCCATCTCCACAAGATTAACTGTTTCTCACATAAGCTCAGCCCAAATATTTTTTCCCCATAAAAATGTATCTGAGTTCCTCAACTGAAAATAATTTCTTCTACTTAGGAGCTACTGAAATATTTTTAAAATATATTTTATGGCCTTTTGACATTCAACTAGATGTTGCTTAATGGACAGTAAGCTCTCTGAGGGTAAAACAATGTCACATCCCCCCCACACCTGCACAAGCGTGCAGTACTTTGTTCTTTGCTTGGTACATGGGACATGCAAAAAAGAAGTTTTAATGACAAGTAATTTTTTATGTATTTTGTCCTTACAAATAATTTCCTGAATGCTACCTCTTTTGCAATCTTACTTGTAAATTGCAGGGGAAATCCAGAATACAGGATTTAAATAATAGTTTACTTTCAGGTATTGTACTATAATGTAGTAGCATGTATTTTCAGTTAATATCTAATATGCCTATTGAAATAACAATAGAACAGTAATGAATCTTCAATCCATACCCAAAAAGATAATATTGGCCTCATAATGAGAAAAATAAACTACTAAAGTATGTGAGAAACAAAAAGTAAATCCAAAAGTATGTTTGGGAAAAATTGTATTTTATAGTAGACAGAGAAATAATGAAGAAAATACATAAAACCATTGTAGTTACTGGAACATGTACCATAAAAATGAGATGTTGTAAAACTATTAATTTTAATAAAATTAGTTCCAAATCATCTTTATTTTTCTTTCTGGGAAATTTTAAACTTGGACAGAATTCCTTAATATGTGAACAAGAATTGTGTTTAGTATAGCTATAGATTATTTTAATGTTTTTATAAGTTTTCCGTAAGCAAATGCATTATCATTAGCGGCAGAATACTGAAGATAGAGATATGAGTATCAGACTACTTACTATTATTTACTGCAGCCTGTGGAATACCATCTTTGATGAGTGGAACAAGTGTATAATTCTAGATCTGAAATAAACAAAACCCGTATTAGCCATTAGCTACCATCAGCTCACCAACTTATTTTGCGGAAGGGTTTCTGAGCTCATCTGGGTGTTTGGAGCCGTGCTGGAATATACTGAGTACTGGGTTTGGACTGGAACCTTGAGGACTTTGTTAGAACTTCTGAAGATGACTCTAGGATCCATTCTGTCACACTTTCAATACCTTGATTGTCTTTCCTTTGGATCAACATTATGAATGCTAAGCCAGAATCGCCTGATGTTTGATTGGTAAATAGGATGCTTTACAATGAATTTCTCACTCTTACTGTAGTACTCTGAAGTAAATGAACTAAGTTTCCAATTTGGCCTCCATAGTAGTGAACAATATAAACACGATATATCCCACATTTGTTCTTTAACTTTATGTAAAATATACTGTAAAGCAAAAATAATTATTTTCAAAAATATTTTCTAGTAATTAGCTTCCCCTCCCCCCACAAACAGCCTAATTATGTATCAGGCATGATAAAATGAAAGGCCAGTAGCTACAGATGCATAATTTCACTCTGATAGATTGCTGTTTGAAAATAGGTTATGACAATTAGATGATTAATTTTCTTCTATTAAATAGCATTATGAGACTTCAGAATACATTTATCAGTATATTCTCTTTAGAGGGAACATAATGTGAGGAAAGGCCAAATAGAATAGGAAATCATATCCTTTGTCGAAGGATCTGGATATACTTTTTAACAACCACACTTGTGAAAATAATTAGAAAATGAAATTCTATTTGAAAACTTATTTTATGTTCAGTATTCAAAGTAGCATATTAAAGGCGTCATGTGTTAAAGGTTAAAATATGTGAGTGTGAAGAGCAAATTTCTGGATGTCCTGCTGGCATTTTTTTTTTTTTTTTTTGGTTCTGGTTATCTGCAAAGTATACACCCCTTGTCAGTGTAAGTAGGGAGTGCCTGTGTAAACATTCTTGTTTCGCCTGTTCCACATAATCGTTTCTTGTATCATATTTCTTCTGACCTCGCTATCTGAAACCAATTACAGGAGATCCATTTGGGCTGCATCTATTTTCCTAAGAAGTCTAGGCAGCGGTGATTTTCTCAGAGATGAATATCAACATCAAATATGCTTCTGAGTGCTTTGTTATTTATGTTTCAGAGAGATTTTGTAGCCTTCAGCTCTCAAGAATGTGTCATGCTGTGCTGTTTATACATTGAAGATATTAATGGGTGTAGATGTCATTTTTCATTTTAATGTCTCAAATGCAACAGGCTGATAGGTTAAGCATTCCTATTTTTATGGGGAGAGATATGAGTGATGTCTGTTTTTCCCCAAAATATACATATGTTTACTTTGGGGGAAAAAGTTATTTATAAACCTTAGAGTACTCAACGTTTTTGGTTTCACTGGGTGTTTCTTAGCTATTCTTAAACAATTTTATTTCTGGTGAAAGTTTTCAATTTTCTTCAAGAAGAACAAAAGTATTGATCTGACAGCTTACAAAGGTTTTTCACTCTTAATTCTCATAATGACCTACTTATTAGAATTACTCTATTTCTATAACTAGCATAAAGTTATTACTGTGGTAGAAAGGTGATATGCTTGAACTTTGCTTTTCTTGCAAAATTTCGGTTTATTTGAAATTGCACAGTAACTATTAGGAATGGTGTTTTTAATAAATATTTTACAGCAAATGCACTGAATTCTGGAAAGCATGTGTATTACCACACCTTTGCAGCCTATCAAAAAGTATATCTTTAATCTATTCTTCAGATTTTATGCATTTTTTCAAAATATTTAATTTAATCTGATTCCAATTTTTTAAATGTTCTATCTTAATTTTCTTTAGATTTACTGAAATTAGATAACTTCATTAAGTAAAGTGCACCCTTAATTCAAAACAAATGTGTTTTTGGAAACTAGATAGGTTTGGCTGCCTTTATTAAAAACCTCTTTTTGTGTTGTTCATCTTAATCAGACTCAGACATTATTAAAGGGAATTTTGTAAACATCTTTTGCCTTTTGTTCTAAATTATTACTACTATTATTATTATTATTATTATTATTATTATTATTTTGCAGAGGTGATCATATAAATACTTAATGACTCTTAGAACTTTATGAATGGCCCTGGCATTTAACTTTTCTGTGTACCAATTTAGGAGGACAAGTGATTTTCACATTAGTATTTTACGTAATTGGACACCTCACACCTTATATTGGTGCAAGTATTTTAACTCACAATCTTTCATCTTTTGAGTAGCTACAATAATTAATTGCAAAGATGAATTAAATGACTCTGAGCAATTGTTTATTGAAATTCAGTCCTAAAATGTTATCCAGAATACTGGAAATAAAAATGTCATGTGATGCCTGCCATTAGAATGCTAACTGCCAAAGATTTCTGCTTAGGAGTTTTTAATCATTCCTGATCTCTTGGAATTGTTTTTTTCTCTCACCTCTCACGTGTGCTACAGCAATCTCTACTGCTATGAAAAGAATGCTGAAATAGGCAAGGAGTTCTTTTACATAAGCGTTTATACTTAAAAATGATACTCAACTATTCTAAAGCTAACTGTAAATGCATATGAAAACCACAGTAATTTAAGTCAAGGCGTGTTTTAGCTACTATCTTGTGGTATCCCATTATTATTATTACTTTTTTAGAAACAGTGCACATGCATGCTTTAGTCTAGTGATATTTTCATGAGCTGCATCCAAAAATATCTAATTTTCTAGAGTCTTTCTATCGCCACTGGGTGTTACCTATTCCTTTGGCTCACTTGTTTGGGTTGAGTTGAATGGATATAGTGCAGGCAGTGAAATGGAGAGGTCCGAGGCTTAGGGGCCACGGGCCTGACCTTTGCCCAGACCCTGTTGCTGCTTTCAGACTTTAGTCAAGTTATTGTAGTATTGGTTCTTCAATTACTTATCTACAAAATGTGAGAGCTAGGCTAAACAATTCCTAAGATTTGTTTGCCAGCTTTGGAATTCTTCAGTTTATTAGTAATACCTGGTCAAAGAATCAAGGTGTTACAAGAGTTTAGAGCTCCATCAGGCACTGGTTGACTAGGTGAGGAAATCCAAGTCAAGGATGGTGGGAACATTTACCATATAAACGGTACATATTCTATAACAGTTGTTCGATTCAAACATTTACAAATCTAAAATATAACAGACTGTATTGTAGTTTCCTTTCTGAAGTTCTGATAAGTGGATATGCCCTCTTTACAGGTAAAAAAAAAACACTCATTCTGGTGCTGTATATTCTCATGTACTGGACCTTTACTCACTGCCACCTCACAGCTCATTTGATGGAGCAGTGATGCTATGGCACGGAATGCACTCTGGCCTGGAAGTGAACAGACTGGAAACAAGCAGTTGGCTGCTCCAAGCCTCACTTTCCTCATTTGCTAAAGTGAGGGGCCTCTATTGGATGATTTCATGACTTCAAGATTCTGAACTACAGTCATTAGAATCCTTTAAGAATAGTAAATTATTACAGAATTAAATGTAAGCTAAATAAGGTTGTCTATATACAAAGTAAGCTAATGAACTCACAGGGGAAAAACAATTATATGAAAAATATTAGGCAAACTTTGTGTGAATTTTGGCACCAAAAGGGAAAATAGTTCACTGATTTGTTTTGTTTCGTTTTTGAGAGTTGCACATAGACCTAGCTTAAGTCACACTGTAATAATTTCCATTTGAAAAATATTATTTGTAGTTATTTTATAAGTTGTGATTAAAACAAGAAAGCTACATTATTTAGACTATCATGTGCAATTTTAAAACTGAGTTTTGCAATATTAAAGAATTTATGAAATTAGTTTTCATTTGGTCTTTTATTTAAACTGAGTTCAGTGGAATGTGCCATCCTTGGGAACATTTAGTTTGCCTTGTAATTACTTGAGAAATTTGAAAAACAGAAGGAAGATTGTTGTGAGTGAGTGTATTTCTAAATGTAAAAAGTGTGCTTTACAGACTGTGCCAGATCCTGCTATGGGAGACAAATCAGTGTTGTTGAGATGGTGCTGGTGCGTTCCGTTTGTTTACTTTGGTTTCTGTGTCTGCCTGCCTTCTCAGGAAACTCGCTTGGAGCCAGACTGTAGCAGCCCTCTCTCTGTCTTTTCATAATTGATCCGGGGATGACTGCCTTCCCTGAGGGTTAAGACGTGGCAACTTTTTCTGTTTGCTCAGCATCTCAATGCAGTAGTTCAAACATTGTTCACACCAGCTGGCAGTGTAATGCCATATGCACGTCTTGTCAAAGCAACTGTTGTCATGGATACTAGAAACTCTCTTAAAAACCAGATCATTGATTCCAATCAAAATTGTACGCTTTTGCAGCTAAGAATCTTAATTATTATAGAAGAATATCGATCTAAGATAGTTTTCTCATCATGAAAAATTTACTATGCATTCTAAAACAGTGAATAACAAAGTAAGGCAATGATTTATTTTAGTTTTATCTGTTGAAAAATATCATCATTAGTGTTCTTACTGAACTCAGTTGAAAGAAAAAAGTTTGTAAAGTAGAGGCTCTTGAAAAGTTGTTTTTTAATTAGTTTATACTGCTACCTTTAAAACATCTCGTGTTTGTTTGCTTGTTGTTTTTTTTATTGTGGTATGAGTTTTCATGTGAATATATAGTACAATTGTCAAACTACCCCTCTTCCAGCAAATGAAATGCGTACATTAATTTCTTATGTTAAGTTTTATTTTCCTGAGTGGGAAAAGAAAACATAAAAATAAATGAAAACATCTTCTATTTTGATTGGTATTCTGTCACACATAGAAAAAACCTGATTGGTTGAGTGGTAATTTCTTTGTTCTCTGATTTTACTAAGAATGCAAATGAAAACCACTCAATTTTATTTGGCATTAAAACTGCACTTTATTTTGTCAAAGGAGAGGTTTCCCCTTGAATTGTAAGTACAAAAAAAGTGTTTTAAATCTTTAGTAAAAATCCTTATTAATTCACTTTCAAGATAATCTGATGTTGATTTGTCAAATTTAATTACAGCTTCCGGTAACACTTGAAGTATACTGCGTTTGATTCAAAATTGTTTTATGAAAATGCAAATTGAATGATAATTTAAAAGGGAGTGGGCATTTTAGTTGAACACTCACAAAGACAAGTTCCTTGTGGAAATGAGGTTATTGATGCAGTTTATGATTTTTTCCTCTTTAAGCACTTTAAACAAATTAACTTTATTTCCTGCAGGATTACATCCATCTCCACGATTTTAAGTAAACTTGTAGATGTATGTTGTGTAATTTTTTTTCACATTAGAAGAAAAAGAATATTTAACGATTCTTTCCAGAAAGGAGGGTGGGGGTGGGGTTCTTATACATTGAAACCTATTACTATTAACCAAGGAATAACTGATAATTAATTTACCTTTCCACAAAATATTTAGATGTTTCTCCCTTTTTATGTCTAGGCTCTCCAAGCAGCAAGACAACTTCTCTTACAGCAGCAAACAAGTGGACTGAAATCTCCTAAGAGCAGTGATAAACAGAGACCACTTCAGGTGAGTGAAATTCTCCTGTCCTTGGGGTCTTATTTGAAAAGATGTTCAAAATGATAACAGAAGTGCAGACTCAGTTGTATACATATAGAAAATTATTACATGTGTGTATGTAAGTAATTTTAATTCAAAAAGAGAACTCACTATCTTCTTGAAAGAGGACAAAAAAAGTTTTCTATTAACATAGATTTCAAAAGTTTACAAGGTCACTTATTACAAAAAAACATGTAGAAACCACATTTGGTATACATAGGCATAAAAATTTTATATAAAACCCCGTTCTGGGATTTCAGTAGAATTTTATTCACAAAAAGGGTAAAATGTGAAATTTCTACCTTAAAACCAAATTAAAAGTAAAATGGTATGGAAGCAAACAAAGCAGTCTTAGACAGCCCTTGTGCAAGTATCCAAGTGACAAATGCAGAAAACCTCTAAGGTTGCCAGAAAAATTGTTTGAGTTTGCCAAGGAGTTATTGCTGTTGCTACAGTTATAAAAACACATTCTGAAGTTTGTTGTCCTTACTCACTATGTTTGTCCTGTGAAACTGATAGTATGTATGTCTTTTAAAGTAACTTTTTGTTATGTAATATAACTATTATTTTATATAGCCTTAACATAAACGTATAAGACATTGTTTCCAGGGAAGAAACATTGTAGGGTGTACTTTGTGTATTTTGAAAATATTTGGAAGGTATGTGAAGTTGCATAAAACATCTTTCAAAATGTTTATCAACTCTGTTGAAAGATAAGGAATGCTTTTTAAAAAAAATCATGTGTTATATACATGTCTAATAAGGCAAGCTTAGTTTTAAAAATAGTAAACATCTTTCTGGTTGCTTTATTTTAACAAAACTATCTTGAAATTTTTTTATGGCCTAGCTGTCTGTTTTCATTTCCAGGTGTACTCCCAGATGTTAGTTAGTTTTACAAAATGGCCTGCTGAAACTTGGTGTGTATGACAGAGAATTATAGGCTACTGATCTACACAATCCAGAAACTACTTATTACCCCAAAACTGGATTAAATTTATGGCCCCTAGACAGATTTGAGATGAGAACATATTTTCTTAGAAAAAGAATCCATTTTGGGGGAGTGCGTGGAGAGGAGGGGGCCTTGGGGATAAGGGAGGTGTTTCAACAGAGTCAAGTACAAATATCTGCCATGATTGCAAGTGAGTCATAGTCAACCAGCCTGAGTTTAAGATTAATTTTAATTTTTTCTCTTTTAAAATAAATTTCACGTTTTTTTTTTTTTGTTTTGTTTTAACTAATCAGTACTTCTGTGAGACATTTTCCTCACCATCAGATCCTTCCCCAAGTAATACCACTGATTGGAATATTTTCATCGAGTTATCTGATTCTATGAGAGACTCTCTATACATTTACACGACAGAAGAATTTACTCAGAAATCACAGAAGACAGCAAATAAAATGTTTATCCTCATTATGCCTTCAAATTGGGAATTTTACCTTCTTGTTGGTAGAACAAAGGAGGTTTAGATGCTGGCAGCATAAGCTGAAAGTAGGAAAGACTCAATTGTTTTGACTGTCTGAAAAACACTATATATATTGTCCTAATTCTATTCACTTATCTCTTGACAAGAATACACTGAGTAGTTGTTCCTCCCCCTCCAAAAGTCCAGTAGAAGTTTCTTTATTGATGTTTACCAGGGTATCTCTGGATAGAATGGCTGGGCTTTAGTTTTTCCACTGTCTCTTTTGTGTTGTATTGGAAGGCAAAATTTGATACTTTGTTTAAGCAAAATATACATAGCTTTTCTTGGGAAACATAAACACACACACACACACACACACACACACACACACACACACACACTAATGTGGGAATAGTAATGACTCTAAACTAAGAAACTGTTGCTTATGTACCAAGTGTTGTATAAATAAAATTTGAGCTTAAGTCCTCAATTTTGTTATTTTATCATAAAAGGCTGTTTAAAAATTTATAAGTACCTTTTAACAATTTCAAGTGCTAACCATTACTACAAAGAGTTTCATTGTGTCACTTATATTTAGTGTTTTGTGATTCATATTAACATGAATAGATCTGTGTTGTGCACATTATAAAACTCTAACATTTTATTATTATTTTGTAATTTTAATCTCATGCCAAAATGTCATAGGAATGAAAAGTTGTTTTTTATGAATGAGAATTTAGAAATAATGAATGAAGACTTGTTTGTTTTCCAAAATAGACACTGCAGTTAATATAACGTGATTCTATGTTTTTCAGTAGTTCATAGTACTTGATAAGTTTAGCAACTGGAAACATGCTGGAATTGTTTTAAAAATCTAATAAAAACCTAGTAGCATTTTATACTAGCTTACACGTGTTGTCAAAGGGGGATATTAGGTAATGCTTATTTTCGCATCTGCAAATACAATTTAACATGAGTTGAACTATTTTCCACTTATGTTAAAGAAAAGGGTAAAATATTTTTGTTAAAAATTTTAACTATTTAATATGAAATTAATGCTTTAAAACTTTTATGATTTTCTCACAGTCTAGTTTTCTTTCTACTTAAGGAAGAGTTTAACCAGTCTTTCATAATAGAGTTGGTGTAGATTATCTTCTAGAATTAAAAAAGATAATTGAAAATGTTTCAAAATCTGCATTTGCAAATAAGGTATTTGGTGTTAACAATATATCATCATGGTGGTTTTTACTTTATCAGGCATAACATACTGTTAGAGGACCAAAAGAGATATTATGTGTTTTTCATTTTAAAATACAGTTTTGAAGGATAACTATTATATAAAGTTTGAAAGCAAATACATATTTTAGAAAAATGTTTTGATGGCTCAAGTCACAAGAACAATATTTGGTTGTTTGTTATACTCAACTGAATTTCTTTTACATGTTGAAAAGTGGTGGCCAGATTTGAAGTGTGACATGGTAGAGTCTATTTCTAGCAGACTAGTATTTATCTACTATTACCTTTTCATTTACATTTTTTCAGGATTTTGTGCTACAGATGTCATAGATATTAACATATGTAATGCAAAATGGAAAGAAAAAAAATCACATCTGACAAGCTTGAGTACCGATTGTAGTAGTGATTTCACTTTTATGTATAGATATCTGAATATATGTATTTGAAACATGTTTACGTATTCTATTCATTACATGAAACTCCAATTAAAATAGGGCCAATCAGTAGGTACATTGAATAATGGCATATTGATGAATAACATGTAAAGATTATGATGCAAATGGGAGGAGCTGATATTAAACTAAACATTACCAGATGTTTCATTTTTACATTCTTACTATGTATCCCAGAAAAGCATATCCTTATATTAGCTAAGGAGAGCCTCTCATCTTAATGTGTTTTATTTATCTGTGTCTACTCCTAGCACTTCCTAGACTTGACATACCCACATTGGTTCATGAGGAAAGTTAGCCAAGAGGATATGTAATGCTTTCAATTTCATGAAACTGATTTCCAGATTAAAAAGAGTAAATCCACACAGGTGCACCTACACCACACACATGTGCACATGCACACATACACACTTCCACATTCTGTAGTTTAAAAAAAATATTGTAAAATACATGATCAACTTTCTATCCTATGACAAATCTACTTAATTTAGTTTAGGTATGAAATTGGTCGCATTATTGTTCTTGTTACATTTACAGCCATGAGACAGACTTGTGGTTCTTCAACAGCTGTGCAGAGCAGAGACGTAAATTTAAGGTAAATGCCATTGCTTTGCTATCTTAGATGAATATTAGTGTATAGCATTGTAATCGCTTCCTTCATTGTAGGTTAACATCTAACATAAGGTTCTCTTTCCAATAAGTAATTGAAATTAATTTTTTTAAATAATTCTGTGTTAAATAGTTCAAGAATGGAATGGTAAAAGGCAAAAGTGAATTAAACGTAGGGGTCTTATTCTGACTCTGCCACAAACTAGTTGTATAAGTTTGCAGAAGTGACTCAATATTTTTAAATAAAGACATTGGGCTAACTTACAGACAAAATATAATATTCTGTGATCAAAGATTTATTTCATTTTTTTAACTAAGTGATAGGCATCTTAATTTTTCAGGAATAGCTGTGCTTTGTTGGATATTAGCTTATGCGATAAAATGATTATATTTGTTTATTTGTTTGTTTTCACTTACAAAGCACTTAACAAGACACCATAGCCCGAACTAAAGCTTTGGAATCAAAGTATTATTTATCATGTGCATGAAAACCATTGTGCAAATATCATTTTGTATAACATCGAAGGAAGCATTGTTTTTTTAATGCCTTGAAATAATTTTATAAATTGCTTTTTGGAAAAATTTAAGCTACACAAATAATTATTTTAATAAACTACATTAAAATATGCTGTGATATAATTACAGTTTAACAAATGTCTATCTTCCTCTACTTCTTCCCTCCAAAATGTTACAATTAACATCAACAGCAAACAAGGAATTCTGCAGTAAGCTAATCACCATTTCTCAAATTTCACGTTCAAGGGAGAAAAGAAAAAACAAGAATAAAGTATCAAATGTTAAAAAATGAAATATTTATTTTGGAGGAAATTACTACCTCTGTGGGATATAGAATCTGACATTGATAAACATGTTTTAGGAAATTATAAAAATCCATTTATTCAGTAGTAAATAATGAATTTGAACATTACCTTTTCTGATTTCTGAAACATTAATTTCTGATTTCTGGTACAGAGGAATCAGAGAAAAGCTAAAACACATTTTGTTTCAAACACTGAAAGCAACATAATCAAGAAATTTGTGATATGGGTTTGAGTAGAGACATCTACTATGACGTAGAAAACTAGGAATTTTTTAAAGGTGTTTTTGCTATTTATACTTTTTGTGTATAAAAAAAAATAAGCAATAAATCTAATACACCGTTTTTATATCCTAAACTTAAAAAGAGTTTAATTTAAAAACTATAACAACGGCAGGCTATGCCTTCTGTGGTCCTGATTTTCCTATTCCAGTAAAGAACATTTCTTAAAAGGTCGAGGAAAATAGTCTGTTTTACAAGAATGTTACTGAGTACAATCTTGTAAAAAACGATTCTGATGTTGCCACCCGTGGCCAGCTGCTCAAGGATGATACTCATGGAGGGTCTAGGATGTCGCTCCATCAGGGCTAACTAAGTGAGCTTGTGGGGAAAACTGGCATACGATCTACTCACAGCATGTAGGAAAAGGAATGGACGTTTAGGGTCTGAAGTCTACCTTTGCCCTTAATTAGTAGGACTATGGGTAGAGTAACTTGAGCTCTTGGAGTCTGTTTTCTCATCTCTAAAATGGGAATAAGGATACTCACCTTGCAAGGTTGTTGTGAAGACTAAAAAGAATGCTATATAAAGTAACTATTAGGTTGGTGCAAAAGTGATTGTGGTTTAAAAAGTTAAAAATAATTGCAAAAACCGCAATTACTTTTGCACCAAACTAATAACATACATCCTTGCAATTATAATGTGTTAATAAATATTTTTTTAAGGTCATCTCCAGAAAACAGATAGGTAATCCAAAGTTCTAATAAATATTTTATAACATGATTCCTTTTAATTGGCCATAATTTTCACTCCTCGCTATTAACTCTAATATGAAGAGTGCCTAATCTATAAGAAAGCAACAGTGAGTGTTTCAGGTACTACAGGTACTAGAGCATATCCCCTTCTACAGGCCGTCACAACACGCATACTTCACACTTGCTGCGCATAAACATATATTTTAATGTTTGTTTTTGCTACTAGACTGTGAGCTCTCTGATGGGCGGCAGGGATGTGACTGACCTGCTCAGTTTAGAACCTCACACAGTTCCTGGGGAGGAGCATTGCCCAGGACTCATGCGCTGCAACAGGGAAACAGGAGGACGTTCTGTGGAGAGGACAGTAGGAGGAGGTTTGAGGCGGGAAACCCTTCATTCGTTCAATGTAAACTGAGTAGTTATCGTGTGTAATATCCTCAGGGAACGTATGATTTAGTTGAGATAGTAAGGCTCGTACACAAATGTCAGGCCACAGTGGGTGTGCTATAGGAATGGGGAAAGCAGAAAGTGCTACAAGCATTTTTAAAAGAAATTTATTGTTAATTCAAGCCTAAGTGATCAGGGAAGGCCTTGTGGAGAGATAGCATCTCTGTTGGGCTTAAAGAAAGGGAATTTGGCAGATAGATAAAGTAAAGGACATTTTTTTAATGGTGAGTCTTTCAGAAGATGCCATCAAAGATACAGAGATAGGAATTTGTGAGGTCTATTTAGGCAGAGTAAGTGGTGTGTTTTGACCCTCATAGAGGTATCCTAGTAAAGGATGATGAATGGGTCAGAGGGCTCCAAATACATACTGCTGACTTACAGAACCGGAAATGCCAGGCTCATGAGTTTGTACTTGCTGGTTTAGGTAGCAGGGACTATTAAAGTGTTTTGATGAGGAAGTGATATGATCAAGCAGTGTTTTATAAAGAGCTACTTGATAGTGATGCATTTGGAGGACGTTTTGGGGGTAGGCAGTTGTGAGGAATCTGGAATAAGGATAATCTAAAATTATTTAGTTAGGCATATGGTGAATTGAGCTTTACACATGTTGAGTTTGAGGTGATGACAAAAATGTAACTTGAAACAGCAAACTTTTAGAAAAATAGAGCTTGACATAGAGGTTAGGGCTTGAGACAAATATCTGAAAAAATCCGGAAGTGATAGGTGAATCCATGCGAGTGGAGGAGAGCTCTGAACAATGTAATTTACAGTGAGGAGCTCAGAAACATCCACGTGTTTCAGAGCAAGAAGAAAAAGAAGCAGGAGAAAGAAAGAGGGGGAAAGAAGAATCAAATTATCATTTTCTTTATCGAGGAAAGGGAGAGTGTTTAAAAAATGGAACTTGTCAACCATATCATGCCATGACCACAGGGCGAGCGTTTCGTGCCTGCTCAATTGCAGTGACGATGATTTTTAATCCCCCTTTCTTTATCATTCGCCAGTAACTCTTAGGATCTGCAATACTCAAGTGATCAATAACAAATTGGGGGCGGCTGGTTGGCTGAGGGGTTAGAGCGCGGTGCTCATAACATCCAGGTCGCCGGTTCAATTCCCACATGGGCCAGTGAGCTGTGCCCTCCACAACTAAAGTGAAATAACAAATGGAAAAAAATGTTTAACATGAATGTGAAATAGAAAAAGGAGAATTAATAAATGTACCTTTGTTTCTCGATTGCTGTGTCACCAGTTGTCTTGAGTAAATGTATATTGCATATATGATGCAGAATTCCCATAAATTAAATCTGGAGAAAACTGCTTTCCAGGAGGTCAAATTTTCTCTTAGCTATCCCAGCACTTGCTTCTTTCTGTAATCCATTAGGATTTTAAGTAGACAGTCCCTCAACTTCTCTACCTTGACTTCAGTGGGTGGAGGAAAGGAAGAACGTTAATATTGTTCAGGGAGCTCTCCACAGGATGTAAGACTTAGGCTGTGAGTTTTATCTTAAGATGTTTGGAGGTGTTGTGCAAGCTAACTTGAATGACAAAGTGAAGAAGAGTGTCAGTGTGTGATTAAAGACAAAAAGTGAAATTGTTTTGAAATTCTCTCACATTTAAGATTCATTGTGTTATCTCTGTGGAATCTATGCATATCTTTCGACTTTCCTGCATCCTCTATTTTGCTTGGTTTTCTTAAAATTTCTCTTCCTTCACCTTTTCTACTATTCTTTTTCTTCCTTGGTCATTCTGTTCTTTTCTCTCATCATATAATCTTGTTCATTTTACCTAATCTCTGTCCCTTCATTCCCATATTAAGAACAGAGTATCTTTAAATGCCTGTAATTATTTAATTCTATCTTGAATCTGATATTCTAATATATCATTTTACTAACAAGATAGTAAAACTGTGCTACCTCTTATAATCCAGTATTGAATATTTTATTCTTGCCCCAAGAATATTTTCCTTTATGCTATTTTAAGTTGTAGTTTTAGTATGAAAGCAACTCTACTCTTGAATATTTCTGTACTTAGAAGAACCTAGAACCCTGAAGAACTTCACATAGTGCTATTATAATAGAAACCTCCTGTTACTGATGACAGCTATAGGTGGCTCTTTTAAAGTTACCATCAGAATGGTTTCATCATTTGTTAAAACCTTTTGTCAGATTTCCTAGAACACTTGTCAAGAAATGAATATGGAAACTAGAATTGCTAGGGATGGATGTATTCAAAGGCCAGGTTTTGTAAACAGGTCTTAGGTTGTGCTGATTTTGATTATGTTAATAAAGTTGCATTTGGAAGCATGGTATTTGAAATAACCAAACAAAAGTGAAATGAATTGTTCTTTCAAAAGATTTAATTCATTTTAACTAAATATAAAAGTCATGCAAGCTTTTTATAAGACTCAAACATTACTTTAAGTTAAATTATAGTTGGGCACTAAGTTACTTTTTCCCAAAGTCATTTAATAAGCATTAATAAATTGCAATAGTGCAGTAGAATTTTTTGATGAAAAGGATGTTCTTTGATTAGATGATGAGAAGTCACTCATCAGAACTAATTGTGGCTGACGCTTGGCGTTCACAAGGTAAGCGTCCTGAGATCTGCATGAACCTTCAAATCCAAGAAATGCCCATATCAAAAATAAGCAGATGTCTGTGCAATCTTTCTACCAAATACAGTCCTTATTCTGAACAGGCTACCATTGCTTGTAACACAAGTCAGCAACTTTCCAACTTTGAATAAAATTTACCTGATGATCATTGTCAGTTTTTTACAACAAAACAATTGTTTTCACGTCACATCTTTCCAACCTAGGTGAGAACAGGTAGAGAACAGCAAAACTACCTGATAGAAGAATGGGTAGCAATGGCTGAGTTAGTTTATTTGTGTGAGAAGCCAGGGATCCAAAGACTACATCACCTCCCAGCATGCTCGATTCGGTTTCATGGTGTGGTGAATTACAGCGGTGTAATGTCTGGGAACCTTGGCATAATTTGAAAATAATCAGACCAATCCTCCACATCTGGGAATTCTAAGAGTCCACATTACTAGATCTTACAGACTATGAAGAAAACCCAATGTGAACAAACAAGGCCCCTACTTTCCTTGCTGATATTTTATATGAAGAATTAAGAAAGGCACTCGATACTGTTATTAATCTTTTCCTTCATTTTAGCTGTAATTTCCCATGACATCAGTAGATTACCAGGAGTACTCCTTCGAGTACAAACTGCCTGGCATGTTTTTTAAGGGCCTGGGGTAGGCCTTGTCTTGGGTATGAAGAGACCTCATAGAAGTTCAGTAATGAGTAGAGGCTTTATTTTTACAATCTTTGATTGTTGACTGGTTTGTCCCAGACATTATGAGCTTGGTATTTTATCCCTCAAATTAGAGAGCCTCTCTTTAGATTCAGTTCACAATTGAAGGTCTTGAATCACATCCAGCTTGGCTAAAAGTATTTGGTGTTTTTTGTTTTTGTTTTGTTTTGTAGTTTTGTCCTTTGATCATGCCAATTTTTCTAGTTTTATTAGTATTGACAGAACCTGTAGTACCTAGTAGTTAAGCATTTGGACATCGCAAAATAGATGGAAAATTTCTGTGCACACTATGTAAATTCTTACACTTTGAATGCTAACACTTGGATTGCTGTAAAAACTACCACCTTATTCTTTTCTACCGCTAGTGCCACTGCACATTGCCAAGTGACAAACCGAGAAACATACTGAACAGCTTGATGTGCTGACATGAGGAAAATCTGTTGTCTCACAGAAAACCTGTAGTAAATTCTTCAGCAGGATATCTTTGTAAAACCAGAAACAAAAAAGCCCACAAAGAGTAAAATCATTCTCTCTATTCTACTGTCTTCCCATAGAAACAAGCATGTGATAGACATTTAAAATATTAATTAGTGATTAACATATGAATAAAGATACAGTTTCTCAAAAACTTGGGATCATTTAAAGTTTTCCCTTTATTCCAGGAGAATATATTTCCCTTAATAACAATTACCACTCCCCTACACAGTATTAGATTTAATTTAGGCCAATAGTTTACAAGTCTAAGATATTACTTGAAAATCTTTTTAAAATGGAGAATCTTGAATCCACCCCAGACCATTGAGTTAAAAGTTGTGGGGGATGGGATCTGGGAAAATCAAAATATTTTAAACTCTCAGAGAGATTCTAATGTAACTGGTCCACAAAGTATGTATAGGAACCCTGATAAAGAGTGCCGAATCTGGATTCCCTTATTAATATACTGTGTAATTTTCCCTCTCTGGGACTGAGTTTTCCAACCAACACAATGAAAAAGTTGCACTAGGTTGCTTCCAGGTTTAACAGGCTTCGAATCTCACTCCTGCATTTTGTTTTGTTGTTTGTTTGCTTGTTTGTTTGTTTGTTTATATATGTCTTTGAATCTGAGCTAATTAAAAAGGCCCCTGAACAGGTTTCTTGAGGTGTTTCTCTCTGTTCATTCTTTCCAGGATCATGTTCAACAATATTGTCAGAATTTTATCTTTACTGTCATTACTTCTTATATAAAATTATCGGTAATGAACTCATTCCCTTCTCATCTTTGATTCTGTAAAAATGATATTGGCTTTCTAAAGTCCTCAGTATATGTCCACCTTGCAGCTGGCCTCCCTTTAGGCCTTAGAAATGCTCAGCAAACGCGGTGCCTGCTGCGGGGCCCGTCCACCCACTGCCCACCACTGCCTCTCACGCTGCATCTGCGTAGTGACGTCAGACTACGCACAGCTCCTCCAACATTGCTTCATGGCTCGTGCAGCAGACTTGCCCTCCCCTTTTCTCAGTATGCCTTTCCCACCTTTCCATCTTCGGTGCAGGTTTTAAGTTTCCACTGTCAACTTTCTGTGAAGTCTCCTCTGATACCCTCCAGGCCACACACACACAATGTGAAATTAATTATTTTTTTCTATATATTCTTCTACATACTTCGGTCCTTGTATGTGTCACAGTGAGTCATAATTACTCTAAGCGCCTTGATGGCAGGGACTATGCCTCACTCATCCTCATATTTCCAGTGCCTGGCACACAGTTGGTTTTGTATGAATGTGTGGAATTCATAGACCGTTGCTGCGCTGCAAGCCTGTCAAGTTTCTCCTCTCCCTTGGACTCCACTTGGGTTTTCTCAGTCGGCTTCCCATGCTTCTCAGTCCAGATCACTTCCTTTCAAGCTGAGATTGTTTACCTCTCCCCACCTTAAATCAATGTTTCCCTCAGGTTTTTCTAATCCTATTGTACAGGCTGTAAACTCTTCTTATCTATATAGATGGGGTCATATCCTCTGGCCTAATGTGAAAATCACAGGTTCTTCAGCGTCTCAGCAGGGCACGGAAAGCTCTATTCTATCAAACACCTGCTACATTGTAACCATGACTTACTCCCTGCTGCTTCCTGAGCATCTGTGCATTCATTCACTCATTCCTTCATTCCTTCCTTCTTTCCTTCACTCACTCACACATTGATAGGTTGTTTCCAGCCACTTGGCAGGGCACCATGAACTATAAGAACTCTGGCATCTACTTGCCTTTGTTCCTACTTCTCCATTGATTTAGGTCATTTCCACCCCCAAACTCCTATGCATAGGTCAAGGCTCTATTTCCTAGAGGCTTCTTTAACTTTTCAAAGAAAAATAATCCCTCACCTATGTCTACTCAGACATTGGTTACAAAGCTAGATCACACCATATTTTATTATAGTTATTTGACTACATGTCTCGCGCAGTCTCGGACCTTAAACCCTTGGAGGTCAGAAATTACATTTTATTTCCAACAGAATGCTTGGCAAATGGTAGATGCTAAATAAATCTTTGCAAAATTGAATTGAATTTTGCAAATTGAAATGCTCCTTCTTTGTCAAAATAAGTCCTGGGTATTATTTCTATTATACCTGATAAAATAAGTATGAAGTTATGTTATTTACCAGCTTTTCTGTGTTTTGTAGAAAAGAACTTACAGGCAGACATGGGTCGCGTCACTCATACATCTTGTCTTTCTGTAGTCAGGCAGTCTGTTTATGAATCCTGCTTCAACTGATCCCTTTTCCTGAGTCGATAACATGTAATATACTTATTTAACAGTAACAATTGTTTCTCCTTTTAGCTTTACCCAAGTATTATCTTTCCAGATTCCATCTTCTGGTTTATGATTTTATACACACATAAAATTTTTGCTTACAATAAGCCCCTTACCCCTGTTTAGTCTGTTTCTTTCGAGGAAGATACACACTGCTTCATTATTCTGTACTTGTCATGCGTCTAACCTACTAAATACCAACGATACTTTTACTAGGGAACTGGAAGTAAGAAGTCTGCTTAATAACATGATGTTGAAATCAGACAGGATTACAAATGAGATATGAGGATTTCTCAGCTATCATCTAGGAACTATACTCTCTACATCATTTGTTGGTATATACATTTTATGAGTTAATTACATCTGTTGCTCTAGCCATGTGAATTTTAGATATTTCTGCTAAAATCCTATCTAAACTTCCTGTGGAGTTTATCAGCTGCTCTACTTAGGAATATAGATGAACCCCTCCCCACACCCCCAGTCCACCCCCCATTTAATAACCAGCTTTCCCAGAGGCCTCACGCATGCCTTCTGTTTCCATCCCATTGGCCTGAATAGTGTCACATGAGCACTCACCTCTTTGAGTCTGTGGAGCTGTTTATGTTTAACCAGGCACGTTGTCACACTGAACAAAGTTTGGGTCCTTTTGGCAGAGAAGGGAAGGATGAATTTTCGAATAGGCAGCTAACAGTGTCTGCCATTAACAGTTTACCATAGATGTTATTACCAACTCATGAGGCCAAAGGGATGTATGAAGAGATTTTATGACTTTAGATACCTTAGTGACAAGATTTTGTTACTTTTTTTTCCTCCTAGGAAAATTTAGAAGTACATACACCTGTGTATTAATGTGACTAAATGTCAGTGGCTTATAGGGCTTTTTTCTAAGTTTTAATGTTGCTAATCATCACAAAAAATGTTATTAAAGACTCACTATGTATTCAGTACGAGGGAAAGCACAATGCAAAGAAAACTGACCAGAGGTGGTTCTCTGCCAGCAAGGTCACCACATGGCAAGGTCACCGCTGGAGCTTGGCGGCACTGGTGACATGGCCACTGGCACAAGGTGGTACAGACACGGAAAGTTTACATTAGTGAAACATGTGCACGCTTTTCAAACACAGAAGTAAGTGTTTCTTGAGGGTTGATGAAAAAAATAGTCATCGAAGCTGAATTTTAAAGTTAGGTCAGAAAAAAATTTTATTTGGCTTTCAAAAGCCAAATATATGTTAGGTGGTGGTATTTCTGTAAAGCTTGTGAAAGTCCCAAGTTTCCTCCTAGCTCCAGTGAAGACAAAAGACACATTCCACACGTCTTCCGTATTTCCTTCAGTAACCTGTATTATGAACAGCCACACTAGCAAAACAGGCACTTCGCAGAGCATCAAGAAGTCCCTGGGAACCTGCTTCTCCCCATCACCTCCAGCCTCTCTGAGGTCACTGAGCTCCTTCTATGTTCCGCTTCAGGCCCCTCTGCCCTGGTGGGTCATTCTTTTTTTTTTTTTTAAATTGGGGAAGGGGAACAGTTCTTTATTGGGGAACAGTGTGTACTTCCAGGACTTTTTCTTTTTTCCAAGTCAAGTTGTTGTCCTTTCAATCTTAGTTGTGGAGTGTGCCATTCAACTTCAAGTTATTGTCTTTTCAGTCTTAGTTGTGGAGGGTGCAGCTCAGTTCCAGGTCCAGTTGCCCGTTGCTAGTTGCAGGGGGCGCAGCCCACCATCCCTTGAGGGAGTCGAACTGGCAACCTTGTGGTTGAGAAGACGCGCTCCAACCAACTGAGCCATCAGGGAACTCAGCGGCAGCTCAGAATAAGGTGCCATGTTCAATCTTAGTTGCAGGTGGCACTGCCCACCATCCCTTGCAGGAGTTGAGGAATAGAACTGGCAACCTTATGGTTGAGAGCCCACTGGCCCATGTGGGAATCCAACCGGCAGCCTTCGGAGTCAGGAGCATGGAGCTCTAACCACCTGAGCCACCTGGCCGGCCCCCGGTGGGTCATTCTTATTTCCGCGTACATGCCACAATTGATGACAACCGTCCCACTTTTCCCTATGAGGAATCAGAGAGTCGGAACATTGATTAACCTTCCCGAGGACCCAGGGCTGAATGTCTGCTCTGCTTTGATTACAAGGGTATTTTTTCCCACCACCCTTTGTATTAATATTTGAAATGAATGAATCATTTTCTCCAGGATTCTGTTTGGGGATGGGCAGGAGGAGAGGAAAAGAAGAAATTCCTCATTCTGTACAGGATGCCTGTCTGCTGGAAGGCTGGCCTTGCCAGGGGAGTAAGAACGGCGGTCCTTATGCTGTAAGGGATGCTGCCCAACCAGACCAGGACCTTTCTCGTTAGTGTTTGCCATCACTTCATCCAGGGCACCATGAGAATAAGAATTAGTCATTGGTTTGGGTCTGAGGAACTGGAAATGCATAATGATTTTTAATAATCTTACCTTCTCTGATAGATCCTGCATGCTCTCTAGTAATTATCCAGAATGAAATTAAAATGAACTTAGTCCATCATCTTCTTAAAATGTGTGGTCTATGGAATTAGTGCAATTGGATTTTATCTTGCCAACAAAGGAAATAGTATAACAGAGTTTTCTTTAGAGAAATATGATACATTTAGAAAGCAAAGAAAGTAAGCCAAATAGCCATACTATTTTAATTCTCTGTAGTAAAATTGTGAATTTTAAAGAATTTTTCTCCCTATTTTTTATCTGCTCTTCTTATTCCTATATGTAGTTTCTTTTAATTTTATTTCTAATATTCACTTGCAATACGCATTTTGCATATTAGGCCAGGAAGATCAAACCCTAATATATGGCCAGTCCAGGCAGGTATATAGTAGGCTGGGTGCCAGGTAACAGGGAAAGCAGGAAATCTTTCTCTCCCTCCCTCTCTTCCTCTCTCTCTCCCTCCCTCCCTCCCTCCCTCTCTTTCTCTCTCGTTCCCTCCCTCCTTGTTTCCTCCCTCCCTTCTTCCCTTCTTCCCTTCTTTCCTCCTTCTCTTCCTCCCTTCTTCCTTTTTTCTTTCCTTCTTGTGTTCTTTCTTTGTTTCCTCCCTCCCTCCCTCCCTTCTTTACTCCCTTCCTCCTTTCTTCCCTTCCTCCCTTCTTTCCTTCCTTCTTTCCTTCCTTCCTTCCTTCCTCCCTTCCTCCCATACTCTGGCCTTCGGGCCCCATTTGTAACCCCTTTGTTAAATACTAGAACATTGAATCAATCTGTTAAATACAGAAATACATGTAAGTGCAATAAAAAGACTCAGATGCTTTCTGATTAGTGATTCCCCAGTTTCTGAGGACACCAGGACTTGTTGCAACAATATGCATCAATCACTCAAGTTTCTCAAGGAACACTGATAAGGGGTTAAGATGTGTCTTGCCATCACTATAGGGTCAAAATAGCATTGATTCACAATTTCATATGAATCCAAATTTCTTTGAAAGAAACAGCTGTTCTCAGAACAATTGATAGAGGAAATGTTTCTTAAGAACCAAATTAGAAATTATTACTTAAGCCATTGAGAAGTTATGTTATTTGGTATTCCCATTCAATAATTTCCAATACTGCTAGAGTAAAGCAGAGGTGGTTAATCTATTTTCTCTTCCCCCCACCTTTTTGCTTGCTATTCTATTCAAGTAGACATTTATTTAATAAGAAGAGAGTTTAGGGGTAATATAGAAATAAATTCAAAAGCCTACTCTATAGAATTTCATGTGAAACAAATGATTATCATACTCTAGTGGAAAAACCACAAGCTAAAAACAAAATAGCAGTAAGATTTAAAAACTGGTTTACAGTGTTCTGTGTATTAGAATTTATATACTCAGTCAATCACTCCATCAGAGAAACGTGACTATAGTCCTCAGTGTGAGATGCTTTGCTGGACAGACACCAGGTACAACCGGGGATTTGAAGACACTCCTACCTTCAGGAAGCTGACAGTCTGGATAAAAATTCAGTCTCGATAAAAATTCAGGGTAATAACCATCCTTCTGAGCTATGTTAAACAAAATTCAGTGGTTTAAGGGGGAAAAAACTGGCAGTTATATCTTTTTAGAGCATTCTATGGAATAAGTTGGGTATTTTGTCATTTTTTCTAAGCGTTTAGTGAATCAGCCATCAATTATAGCCTGAGCACAATAAGGTTTTCTTCATTTTTGTGCCTCCTGATGCTGTTTGTGGTTCTGTAAAATTTATAGAGGACTGAGTTACAAATCAAAGAGGAATCAAAGAGGGATATTGAAGTGTGTAAAGAAGTCTAGGGATAACAAGCAATATGATAGAAATGATTAAAAGGGAAATGGGAGAGCCTATCACAAAGGGGTTTACCCAGACTGAAAAGGAGAAAAGAGAAAAAAGTGTTTTAATAATTTTCTCACATTAAAAAAAAAATCATCATTTCAAGGATAGTAGGCATTTATCTTTCTACATTGTTGAGAGTTAGGCAAGAGTAATAAATTCTCATTTTCATCAGAAAAATCAAAGCACTTATAAACTGGAACTTCATGTCAGTGAAGGTTTTTAAGAGTTAACATGTTTTATGAAAAACATTTATAACAATTGTCCTAAGTTCTATTTTTATTTCACATGTAGCCTTATTTTGAATGATTATTAAAGCAATGTGTGCTTGCAAAAATAGTTCAGGCAATACAGAAAGGTATGGACAATTGAAATTCCCCTGAATCCTGACCTCCCAGTGATCCTGTTAGCACACATGTATGTATGTGTTATGTTTGCCTTCATGTAGCAGCATCATGCTAGCCTCCAAGTAAGTGCACTTTTATATTTTACAGTTCTTTTAAAACCGAAGATTCATTTGTATATCCATTCCTTGGAGTGGGGCTTAGTGTGGGACCATAGAAAAGCATGTACTTGGTGTAAATGACCTGTCTGCGACCTGTGTGGGCTTTGTGATAAAGTAAGAGTCACACTGTGTGGCGGATGGGAGAGGCTTTGGGTTCCAGCACTGACTCCCCCTGTCACGGCTCAGAGACCTGGAGAGTAGTTCACTTGGGTGGCCTCCTTTTCTTTTTCTGTCAACAGGAAAGATTTGACTCCTCTAGCTCTGAAACTGTATTATCCTGATGCTTAATTTTTAGCAAGAGAATATACCTTTCGGTAGCTTTATATTTACAAAAAGTTAGCTTTCTTTATATGTTACATGTTAAAAACTTTTAACTTTAATAATAAGTTTTTGCCTTAACAGCAAAAACAAAGAGAAACAAGAGTACTTTAAAATGTGAAAATTTATAACTAATTTATTGAGGTTAAAATATTCTGATACTCAGAGAAAAAATGAAATTTGTTGTTAGAATATTATTCAATGTGCATATTCATTACATACAAATATAGTTTTCATTTCATTATGTTCCACATGCCCCATGACATGCCAGCATATCTGTTTAGAGTACTTTTCTGTGTGCTCAATTATATATGTAAGGTTTTTAATGAAGAAAAATAAAATAAGGAATATTTAGAAATATAATTATATAGAGGTCACAACTGTGAAAATTGCTTTTCTCACAATCTCTATAACTTAGCTTTATTGCCTAAATTATACAGTAATAAAAATTATTTTTATGCTCCTAGAGCAACCAGTCTTGGTTCTTGGTAAGACTTTGCAATATATTTATCTAAACGGAATTTTTTTTTTTTAAAATAGTCACTTCTGAAACAGTGTTTTCTAGTATAATACATTTGGAGCCACGAGTTGAAAATTTTCAGGTACTCTGAAAAAAAGACAACTTTAAAATATTCCGTTAGTAAAAATGTTTGCTTCTGTTTGTTTATCATAATGGCTATTATTCATTCAAATTAGCATCCATTAATTATGTGAAAGAATATAGATCCAGGGTCAGAATCCTGAGCCGTAAACTATTACGGGTCATGAGAACTTGGGCAAATCCCATAACTCCCGCGCCTCAGTTTCTCTTATGTGGTGAGAGTTGCTAAATAATATGCATTAAAATGTAATGAAAATGCGACAATTAATTTTTAAATATTTTCCTTCTATATAATGAAAACACTTATAAAAATAGAATTCTGAGCGATACACTGACGTAAGAACGCAGACACTGACTGTTTACCTCCCCGGCGGTCAACAGCATATAATTAAGCAGGTAGGCTTTGCCTCTTGAGCCAGTGTGTTATCCTGTATGCTCTCGTTCGTTTTTCAGGAAATAAATAACATCTTTAGAAAGCTCTAAATGCATTTCCCATTCATAATAGAAGATTAAAGGGAGACCGTTTTGTTGAGAGGTTATAAGGGGATCTTACACTCCACCAGTTAGACTCTAGCTGAATGATTTAAATCCATGAAGTAGAAGAATATGTAATGATAATAAACTGACATCCCTTCCGATGGCACTGAACACACATAAACACAAGCTGCATCCTTTAAAAAATGAAAGTAATTTCTGTTGGTTAAGTTCAGATACATATTTGTTAGAACATTAAACAGAGCTCAGTCCAATGATGCCAGTTACCTCTGCTGCAGACACATTCCAGGGGACATTCTGTGTTGCTTGGCTTTTCATTAATGTATTTGCTAAGTAATTCTCTGATTATTTTTCATATTGAAGTGTGTTTTTTTCCCAGTTTTTACATATATCTTTTCTTAATCTTTTTCTGTGTAAATAAAAAACATTATTTATAAAGATAACTCCAGAGATTAAAATCTTGTCAATAACAATGGGGGGCAAAAATGTTAGGGGTGATAGCACTATTTGGTGTTATGCTCATTCCACTGATTAATCTTAGCCAAATAAATATCATAATATCAACAAAACTTTACCAATGTTTTTAAAGACAGGAAACATGTAAAAACATATATCTTCAAAAAATAAGATGTGTGCATTACTGTTTGGTATACATACCCACTGAGATTAGAGTGATGTGATTTGTCCCACAGCTGTTTCAAATTAAGAACAGGTGTGGAAGCAGATTATGCAAATACTCATATTAATGTAATTGTCAAATTGGTGTGTTTACCATTGTGGTTTTAAAGAGTAGACTGTACTCCTATTTTACATGTAAATTACTTTCATTCTTGAGAGCAGCTATTGGGTAATGAAACTTGGTCCATGAATAATTTCTAATGGCAACACAATCTTAAAATTCGACATTTTCTTTCCCAGTAAACTCTTTCATGTATAAAAAATAGCAATTCTATAGTATTTTTAGTACTTTTATATATTGTCATGGTGGTTTTGTGAAAATTTGAGTTGATTGTGGCACTGAGCTAATATTTTCTTTTTTTTATTGTGGCACATGGTGATGAATATGATAGCTTTTGATCTCCTTCCATCTTTTCTAATTCAGAACTCATCTCAGTTTTCCATTTTTATGGCTCTAAATGCTCAAGAAATATTTTCTTAGGAGAAATTGCATTGTATTTATTTTAATAATCTTTCCACATAGAATATAGTTACATTCAATTGTATTTTAATATTTAAATACAAATTTTGGTATTTTACACCATGTTTTGTGAAAATAGATGTCAGCCTTTTACTACTAGTTCATCCATGTATCTGTGAGCATTTTGTACCTGTCCAATGTTGTGATACAGATATGTGTGCCCCAGAAAGGCTTTATTTTAGTCCCTAGCTGGTCTCCTAGGCCCTTTGGTGACAAGTGTTTGTGGGTCATTATATCTAAATGGGTGAGTAGGCCAGTAAAAAGGAGGCTAAGGCATCAACTAGAGATGTTACAGGAGTCACATTTCTTATGCTCCCTTTCTTCTCTAAACCCTCTTTTTCTCTAACAAAAGAAAGGCCCTGAAGCATTTACAATTTTTCACTTGGCTAGCAAATTTTCAATGCTTACTTTGTGTACCTGGTAATGTGTTTATTTATCCTTTCTCATTCCACGGAATAGGAAACTGAGGCTTCAAAAATTACATTATCCAAGGTCATGTTGGGGCATAGTTTAAGCTGGCATGTGAATTCAAGTTGGCCTGATTACAATTTCTGTGCTTTTACTGTGCCGTTGATCACTGATAGCATACAGCCTCTAAATTACGGTTCAAAGTAACTTAAATTTTCATTTTTGGAAAATCAGATAAATATAAAGAGTATGACAAGGCATTAAAATGTGAATACTACCTTTTCTTGAGTGCCTTCATTGTATGGAATGCAGGTTAATTTATGGTTAAGATACAGCAGTGGTCCTCAAGGGAAGGGATGGGGGGACGCATGTGGTCTCTCCCATGGAGGGGGTCTCTCTCACCACTACCATTAGAAGATTCTGCTGAAGTGAATCTGACTCCCTTTATTCCCTTCTCTCACCATCCCCACTTGTTGGGAAGCACTGTTGAGAAGGCAATGGACTTAGTAATGAAGTTAGATGTTTACCCAAAATATGTGGAATAATCTTTTGATATGAAAGACAAACTCAGTGGCCGTGCTGGATCTCTACTGGTAGTTTTCTTGGCATCAAGACTGTTTTCTTGTTGAATGGTAAGAGACTTGGGGTTAGAAAGAGTTGTTTTTTAACAGTTGATGCTCTTTCTTTAGGTTTCCTCTCTACCTCACATCAGTCAGGATGGAGGAGAGGCTGATACGGAACAAATCATAATGAATGATGCTAACAAGATAAACTTCTCTTTACGCAGCTTACAGTCTCTATTTCTCATTAAAGAGTCTATGATAAATCATTATTGGAAAGAAAAGGAGCTGCCACTGAGACCAACAGCAGATAAAAAGTAGCTGATCCAAAGGCTGCTGCTGCTTCCCCTGCAGGGATCAGAAAAGGGACAGCCTCCTCTTCTAGTCCCTTCATAAATTCCTAGGGGTGACTATGATCAGAATTGCTCCCCCCCAAGGCGTTAAAGCATAAAGTAAAAGAGATGGTGATACTTTCTGAATTTGGACAAATGACGGTATGATAGTGTTTTGTTTCGATACATAATAATATAGCAGTGGCTCTTCATGCTTCCTTCATTCAATCAAGTCCTAATCCAAAATACGTTCTTGTGGACAAGATGACTAAAAGGTAATGAAAAGTCTTGGCCAATCCGTAAACTCCAAGAATATCCAGGGTTAGTGACCCTATGAAGCTGCCATGCGCCATATAAGCAAAGCAACGGATGTTTCCTTTTGGTCCTACCTACCACTCACTGCTTTTGACATTTCTGATGACAGATGCATTTCAGAAGTACTTTGAATCAGAATTTCTTACTTCTTGTTTGATGGTTAAGTGTATATCACTACAAGCTTATCAGCTAAAGTGAAATTTCTACTAACAAAAAAATTAATAACTTCATGTATACTTTTTGTTGCTTTATGAAGAAAATACCCTAAAACAAGTTGAAGTCTACATAGTTCATTGATTCTATTGCTATCTGTTTTGTTCCACATATTAAATTATTACTTCAATTTGTTTTACAGTAGTTTTATTTTTTCAACTATTTAAATTAATACATAAAATATTATTTTTATGTTAAGCAAGAAAGACTTTTGCTTTAAAAATTATTAATTCCTGCCCTGAATCCTTGGTCTCTAACCCTATGTCTCTCCGTCCTTGGACAATGAGTCAAGGTGAAATATCTGAAGTTGACTCAGTGCTCACTGTTTTGATTTGCAACATTCAGAGTATAGACTTACTCAGAGATTGCCAACTGGTTTAATACTCGGTGTTAGCCCTCCTGAAAGCCATTTCAATAGGCTCTGTACCCTGGCATTTGTTTTAGAAATAATTGCATGCAAATGTGGTTTAACATTGGTACTATGTCCCTTAATCCTAACCAGGCATTTTCCATTAGATGTAGTTTGAAAATCACATTAAGAAAAATATATCATCTGTGAAATTATATTCTGAATGCCCCAAATAGCAAAGAAAGGGGCAATATCCAGTTAAATCTGGTATGAATCATTCCTTTTTTTCTGAACCCCTAATTTTAAAATGTTTATTTCATTTCTCTTCGTGCTACATTATAAAATTGAACTGACATCTTGTGTTTTCCAGTTTTTTTCAGTTTAGTTTACCACAAAACTTTCTTGAAGATGAAAATATGCAGTTATGTCAAATTAAATTATTTTCTTACTTTTTGCTTGGTAATACAAAATTTAAGTTAATTTATTTTTGCATCTTTATGGCAATACAATTCAGATAAGTTAAATTTTAGTACGATGTATTCTTTTTTTAAAGATTTTTATTAAAATGTAGCTAACATTAGTACACTGCATTCTTCCAAGCAGAATTATCCCAATGGAAATTTTAACACGAAACTGATTTTAAATATACTATAATTTACTAGTGTACTTAAGGAACTAGGGAAAAAGTATTACAGAATCAAACATATGCAAAGTCCTAGGAAAGCCACTGGGGAGGGGAGTTTCTGGAAACAAAAAGTTATTTCTTGCCATCATAAAGATTTAAGACTGTCCTGTGCCATTCTGCACTTGTCGTAGTTACTTCTTCAAGATTAAAGTAACATGGCTCTAAATACCCCAGAAATGCTTTCATCTATTTGACCTTCACTTAGTCCTGTGGGAGGAAAAGCAAGGGTTGCACACATGCAATGGTGAAAGTTTTATGGGTATATAGGCCACTCTTCTTCGCGTGAGAATCTTGAAGATCTGGCTTCTGTTTCTCTGTGTCCTCATTCCTGTGACCCTCTCTTCCCCAGCACTCTTGCTGGGCTATCTGTGTTTCTCTGAATGCAGCATGGGGTCAGATATCTTTGAGACCTCACATAGGCCCTCCTTGGGTCTTCAATGCTCTTAGCTGCACCCCACCTCACACCTGTTTGTATACTAATGTCCATTCATTATCATGTAGTTTAAAATCCCATTCTATCCCCCTTCTGCCATATTGGTACCTCTCTTCTATGCTCCCACAGCACCTTATGGATACATCTGTCATAGCTCTTATTGTGATACCCGTCAATAGTCGTCCGTCTTCCCAACTCGTCTGTAAGCTCTTTGGATTAGGGACTCCTACTTGACTTGCTATCTCAATTCTTAACCTGGTAAGTAGTGTTCTATAGTACCCTGCAGAAGTGAGAAGGATCCCCACCTAAATTTGGCTCAGGCATCAAAGCTTATGACACTCCACACACCAAGAGAATTTGAGAGAAATTTTATTACTGAGGTCCAGGCTGGCTTGGGAAAGTGGAAGTAAGTTGGGTTTTCATCGTGGTGGCTGGGGTTGGGGGTGTTGTGGGGCAAAGATCCCTTGAGCAGGTAATTGATTAAATTTCCCTCCAGTGGCAAAAGAGGAGGTGTATGTACAAGTTTTCCGCCCTGATGTGGGGTCACAGGGGAAAGGAGGCTAAGTTTTAAAAAGAAGTCAGCAGTCAAAATAAAAACTGGAGTCAGGCTCTATTGTCAGTGACACATAGTAGGAGTTCATTCAACATTTGGTAAATGACATAGTGAACAAACTAGAGTCAGTCATTAGCCTTCACGTCACCAACAGATGTGTTTTCAGCACCCACATATTCTCTATACCAGCCACTGCTCTGTGTTTTGTCATTTCATAAAGACAGCTGTTTTAGCATGGCATGTTTCTTACTTCCAATTACCTCACCTAACCTCCTCCAGGTAACAGGAGACATCTGTATTTTCCTTTGACTGTAATGTAAAAAGAAGAGCAGAAAACTTAGGACTATAATATTATTCTTATGCGAGCATAAGGTATTTCTTCTTAGCCCAATATCCTATCCATAGACTCTGTCTGTGTTAATCTATGAAATAGTTATTGTGTACTTAAAATTCGCCTTCTACCCTCCAGATGTTCATGAGAGATCCAGCTCCCTATTTATTGTTCAGGGGAGCTTATAAAATTCTCCTGAACAAAGCAAGCAACCATACAGTAAGTAAGCAAAACTACCACAATCTGCTGGCACTGAGCAGGGGTTCCTCATCCCAGAAGTGTCTGTGGCTCGTGGCCTTCACTGCCTCTCAAAATATAACAACAACATCACTTGTTAGGAGCACTGTGAGCATCTTTTGTGTTTCAGTGGCTTTAGGCACAAGAAGGATACTTGATTAACATCCCTGGAGATTCAAGTTGTCCGCCTAGTCAGAGAACAGGTGTGGGTTTTATACTTCTCATAGACAGCCGCCAGGTCGTCTGCCCCATCCTTGATCTCAGCCTCACCTGTGCAGATAGCTGGGCTCTGTGGGTGAAAGGTGTCCATATCTTTTCTATTCTTAGATCCTCTGCTGAGATTTCTAACAAGGATGCCAATTAGTGCCAGTTACGATGGCAGCTTTCTAAGGTGAATAAGAAGGGGATGGACTAAAAACAGAGCAAAAAAACATCTGACTTCAATACTGTTATATTCTGCAATCTTTCTTAATTCTTCAGTTCTTTTTAACCATGAAATGGGGATTGAATCTTATTTTAGGAAAGTCAGTTGATTTAATAGCTTAATATTAGGTAATTTAGAATTTTGAATCCTCCAAATATCTGTGGTACATAGACTGAGGCAATGGCCACCACTCAACTTTCTTTAAGTCTCTTTACTTAGACTTCCTTTATATATATATATATATATATATATATATATATATATATATATATATATATATATTTAAATTTAGAATCTGTTGAACAACAAGAAATGAATGAGTATATAATTATATATTATGATAAAAAAATAAAAGGTGCTAATGCCCATCAATAATCAATACATTAATAAACTGTGCCTGTATTGATATTTTTTATTCAACCTAATATTTTATTTTGCCATTTTTACATATTAAATTGTACTTTGCAGAATGTAAAGTCTGATTATACAAGCTGACATTTCAGGGAAAAGAAATGATATATTTATAAGGCTGAAATTACAACAGTGGCTTGTGATTACTTTCCTTAACTTTGCCAACAGTAAAAAAAAATGAGGCCAAGATCATGATTTTCAGCCCTATCTTTGGCCTGTTCCCTAAAAATGGGTTGTAATGAAAAACTTGCTCCAAAATGTATTTTAAAACCTATCAAAGTTTAATCCTAATTTTAGCAGTGTAACCATTGATTGAAATATTTCTAAATAGTCTTATTAGTTTATATCTTTGGTTTCAAGTTATGGAAATAGACATAACATATAAACAGGGAAGTCCAAAGGATGTAGAAGTTCTCACAGAGGCTTCAGAGAAGCTAAATGAAAATGTGGTCTCAGGAAGGACGAGAAGCAGAGCAGGATCTAACGGACAGGCTCCTGTGGTCCCAGGATTGGCTTGCATGGATTCCTATTTATTTCGTAGATGTCACATACCTCAAGAATCATTTCCTTGGAAAGGGAGTCTAATTGGCCTCCTGTGTCACCCACCCACCCTTGAGCCATTCACCCCAATTTGCAAGTGAAAACTGGAGCTGGGGTGCAGAAGGGGGGTGGTTCCCAAAGAAAACACTGGTGCTATTAGAGGAATAGATGATGGTTAGACAAAAATTGACAGATTTTTCTCTATTTGAGAAACACAAGAGCACCAACTAACACATATGCACATGAAGATGCACTAATTTATAGACTTATACCTCAATCTGTGCAATATATATGCTTTTAACGATTATATAAAATCAAATTTATTTTAAATAAGTTTGCTTTCTATTTAAATAAACACAATCTTAACCAGAATTTTTAATTTAATAATTCTTCTATTAAAGAAATAATAATTCCTAGCTTAATTTTGTAAATTTGGATTTTCATGTTGAATTTGTTACAGGTGAATGGTATCAATTTGATATATGTTTACCACAGAAAAGAAAATACATACTACTTTTAAAAATTTACACTAATCTATGAAGAAAACAAGCATAAAATGATAAAAATGACAAGTATTTATTAATCAATACCTTTAACATTATTCTCCATAGCCTTGGACCAATTTTTAAAAATCAATTTGAATTGGAGAATCTAAGGAATACCCTTTCTGATCGTAAGCACGATTCCCCCACACACCATGATCACCTCCACTTCTTCCTGATCGAGCTGTATTCCTTGATTAATGATGACATTACAGACATTCACTATTTTTAATTAAATTTATTAGGGTGACATTGGTTAATAAAATTATATAGGTTTCAAGTGTACAATTCTATCATACATCATCTATATATTGCATTGTGTGTTCACCACCCAGAATCAGTTCTCTTTCCATCACCATATTTTGACCCCCTTTACCCTCATCTACCACCCCCTACCTCCTTACCCTCTGGTAACCACTAAACTGTTGTCTGTGTCTATAAGTTTTTGTTTCTTTGTTCATTTTTCTTGTTCCTTGTTGCTTTCAGTTTTACATCCCACATATGAGTGAAGTCATATGGTTCTCGACTTTTTCTGTCTGACTTATTTTGCTTAGAATAATAATCTCAAGACCCATCCATGTTGTTGCAAATGGCAGTATTTCATCTTTTCTCATGGCCTAGTAGGATTCCATTGTATATATTCGTATGTATCTCATCTGATTGTCAGTCCAAAGACACTTTGGTTGTCACTATTTTGCATCTTCCTCTCACCCTGCTACAGTATTTACTCACCCATTTTCTAAACTATATGGTTTTCCTTATTCCTGTTCCCAAGCAAGCTACAGAATATTCCTCTAGAAAATCACATCAGGCTGCATTGTCTCTGACTTCAGCGTAGCCATAGCTGTCATCACTGTTGAGCAGTTGTGTCACTGGCCTTGCCCTCTCCCTACACCAGTGTTCTGCCTTCCCTGTACCCTTACAGCTCCTACTTCACACCTAGCCCCTTTATTCTTGGTGATTTCACGTCCAACTCCCAGAGGAAATTTAGAGGCTACCAGGCAAGAACTCCCTCTGCCACTCTCACCTCTACTCCTAAAACAAACATATTGGCACCTCTAATTACACCCTTTCATATCACAGTAAGATCTTCTCTCCAAGGCCGTTTTCTCTTCCTATGCCTGATACCTGCTCCTGCCCACCTTTTCTACAACCTCCTGTCAACTGGACATTTCCTTTCCTGTATCTTTAGTATCCCATTTTTCTGTATCTTCCCATCTTTAAAAACAAAAACAACAATAAATCAAAACCTCAAATCAACCTTTGTTTTATATCAGGCAATTTTCCTAACCCTCCCCTTTCTTTCATCATTAAGCTTTTGAAAATAATTGTTTACACTTCAATTTCCATTCCTTCTTCAACATAACTGTACAGTTTCTATCCCTGCTACCCTTCTGAAATTATTCTGTTGCATATCACTGACACCCTCAGTGAGTTGTATTCAAGTCTCACCCTACTGGACCCCATCAAAACACTTGAGGCTTGTGACACCACATCTCTGATCATACCTCTACTCTTGTCTTTTGATGGCTTTCCTCATCTCTGTTTGTAACTTTTTTGTTCAACTATTATATCAGTGGTGCTAACCTCTGGCTGCACATTACCATTACCTGGGGTGCTTATTTTAAAAAACAAAGATGAGCTCTACCCTAGCCTAATTGAATCAGAAGCTCAGGGAGATGAGGCCCAGCATCAGTATTTATTCAAAGCTCCCAGGTGATGCTAACACATTGCCATGAGTTGAGAACTACTCCTTTAGATGATCTCAATGACAAATTATCCACGTCCTGTGGGGTTACTGCCACATAAGGCGGTGATCTCAGGTCTCTGTATATTTTTCCTTCTTTCCTGAACTTAAGGCTTGTATATTAGAAGATCTGCTTGAAATATCTACCTGGATGTCCTGTAGGCATCTCTAAGTTAGTATTTCCAAATGAAACAAATTCTCTTCCATTTCTTAAAGAAGATTTTCTTGCATCCTCTTCTCTTACCAGGGATGTCACAGTCCACTTCCAGTGTCCCTTATCCTGCACTCACTCACTCAGTCACTCAGGTTGTCTTAAAATCCTCTGAAATGAGTCTCTCCTCAAACTGAGTATGCTTTTCTCCTTCTCATTGCTACTGATTCAGCACATACAATAATTGCTCTCTGGTGAACCGCTGGGCATTTCAGGCTGCCAGCTATGAATTTTTCCCAATTCCAGATTTAACCCACACCCTCATGCTTTTCTCTGGTTTCCTAAAAAGAAAATCTACTATTCCCCTTTACCTTAGGACATAATAGAAATTCCCTTTGTCTGATGAACAAAACTTTCCGTCATCCTAACTTTTCAGCTTTATTTCTCATCACTTCTCCCCATCCATACCAACTCCTGCCATCCCCAAATTATTACATTTCTTAGGCACAATCCTAAATCTTTTGGATTCTGCCTTACTTCCCTCCTACTACTTTTTTTTCCCCCAAGTAATAAATTTCTACTCATTCTTTGGGAATCAGCTAGAAAAGACCTTTTTTCAATATGATCAAACTGCACTTTTTACCTCTTCAACAATGTATTTCTCTCTCTGATGTAGGGTCTCTTAATCAAGGATCCATATAGAAGTCAGGAGATCTATTAACATGAATGAAGAAAAAAAGTAGTCTTAATTTCTCTTCTAATTTAGACATTCTTTTTTTAAGATTTTTATTTAAATATAGCTAACATACAATATTATATTAGTTTCAGGTATACACCATAGTTATTCAACATTTATATACCTAAAGAAGTGATCACCATGATAAGTCCAGCAACCAGCTGATATCATACCACAGTATCACAATATTATCGACCATATTCCCTATGCTGTACATTACATTCCCATGACTTATTTGTGTTATACCTGGAAATTTGGACCTCTTATTCCCCTTTACCTTTACACCCCCCCTTTTAAATTTTTTCAATTACAGTTGACACTCAATATTATTTTGTATTAATTTCAATTGTACAGCATATGGTTAAGCATTTATATAATTTAAGAAGTGATCTCCTTGACTAGTCTGGTACTTACCTGGCACTATACACACTTATTACCATATTATTGATTATATTCCCTATGTGTACTTTACATCCCCATGACTATTTTGTAACTACCAATTTGTACCTCTTGATCCCTTCCCCTTTTTCACCCTGCCCCAACACCCCCTCCCATCTGTTACCTCAATAAACTTAATACCCATCTGACACCCTACAGTTATAACAATATTATTGGCTGTATTCTTTATGTTATACCCTATATCCCAATTTGCACTGCATAATTCCTTCCCTTTTTTTACTCACTCCTAACCTCCTTCCCATCTGGCAACCATCAAAGTGTTCTCTGTATCTATGAGTTTATTCTGGTTTGTTTGATTGTTTATTTTCTTTTTAGATTCCACAAAGAAGTGAAATCTCATTGCATCTATCTTTCTCTGTCTGACATATTCCACTCAGCACAATATCCTCCAGTTCCATTCATACCACTTCATATGGCAAGAACCCATTCCCTTCCCTGCCTGAGCAATATTCCACTGTATTGATGTACCACCTCCTCTTTACCCAGGCATCCATCTATGGACACCCAGGTTGCCTCCATATCTTGGCCATTGTAAGCAGTGCTGCAATGAACACATGGATGCACATGTCCCCTCAAAGTAGCGTTTTGGATTTCAGAAGCGGGATTACTGGGTCCTTCTTTGTCTCTTGTTATAGCCTCTGTTTTAAAGACTATTTTATCTAGTATAAGTATTGCTACCCCAGCTTTTTTGTTTGTTTCTTTACATCTTCATAAAATAACTTTTTCTATCCCTTCACTTTCAGTCTCTGTGTGTCTTTCAATCTGAAATGAGTCTCATATAGGCAGCATATGTTAGGGTCTTGTTTCCTTATCTATTTAGCCACCTTCTCTTTTGACTGAGTATATAATCCTTTTATATTTAAAGTAATTTTTTGTAGATATGTGGTTATTGCCGTTTTATTATTTAAGTGTCTACTTTTTTTTTCTTTTTTCTTTTCCTTTTTTTTTCTTTTTTTTTTTTCTCAAAGCAATCCCTCTAAGATGCCTTGTAATTCTGGTTTGGTGGTGATGAATTCCTTTAGCTTTTTCTTATCTGGGAAGCTCTTTATCTGTCCTTCAATTCTAAACAATAGCTTTGCTGGGTAGAGTAATCTTGGTTATAGGTTCTTGCTTTTCATCACTTTGAATATTTCTTGCCAATCCCTTCTGGCCTGCAAAGTTTCTGATAAGAAATCAGCAGACAGTTTTATGGGAGCTCTCTTGTAGGTAACTAGCTGCTTTTCTCTTGCTGGTTATAAGATTCTTTCTTGTTCTTTAACCTTTGGCATTTAAATTACGATGTGTCTTGCTGTGGGTTTCTTTGTATTCATCTTGTTTGTGACACTTTGTTCTTCCTGGGCTTGTATGTCTATTTCCTCCACCAGTTTAGTGAAATTTTCCATTGTTATTATTTCAAATAGGTTTTCAATTCCTTGCTCTCTGTCTTCTCCTTGTGATGTGAATATTGATGTTGTCACAGAGGCCCCTTAAGCTATCCTAATTTTGGGGGTGTTTTTTTTTTTTTTCTTTTTGCTTTTCTGATTGGGTGTATTCTGCTACCTTAATTTCTAAATCTGATTTGATCCTCTGCTTCATCTAATCTACTGTTGATTCCTCTAATGTATTCTTCACTTCAGTTATTGTAGTCTTCATTTCTGACTGATAATTTGTTATGTTTTCTATCTCCATTTTTATGTTTCCTATCTCTTTGTTGAAGTTCTCCCGAGATCACTAAGCATCCTTATAACCAGTGTTTTGAACTCTCCATCTGGTAGATTGCTTGTCTCCATTTTGTTTAGTTCTTTTTCTGGAGCTTTGTCCTGATCTTTCGTTTGGGACATGTTTCTTTGTCTCCCCATTTTGGCTGTCTTCCTATCTGTGTTTCTATGTATTATGTAGAGCTTCTAAGCCTCCTGGTCTTACTAGAGTGGCCTTCTATAGTAGGTATCCTGTGGGGCCCAGTGGCGCAGTCTCTTAGGTCACCTCAGCTGGGCACTCCAGATGTATCCCATGTGTGGGTTGTGTGTGCCCTCCTGTTGTAGTTGAGCCCCTTGGTTGCTGTTTGCATATCAATAGAAGGGATTGACCCTTGGACTGATTGTTGTAAGGACTGGCTGTGACTACAGTGGAAGAGCTGTTGTACAGGGACTGACCCTACAGAGCAAGATACACTTTAGCAAGGCTCTGATTCCTGCCCAGTGTTCCCTTTGGGCGTGTCATCCTTGGAGGCAGCCAGACGATACTCCAGCTTGATCAGAAGCTGGCCACCAAATGCGCCATCTGCAGGGGACTCCTCGGGAGGGACCCACTGTAGGCCAAGTTCAGCCACAGCCTGTGCCCTGCCCAAAGCCAGCTAGCATGAGCCACAAAGCAATCCACAGATGACCACCACCAGCACTGGGCTTGGAGGTGCCTTGAGAGGCCAAGCCATGAACTGAGGCCGGTTGTTCTACTGCCAGGCTTTGGACTGCACAGCCAGAGGTATGGGACATGCCAAAGCCAGATACTGCTTGTTTGGCTTTGAGAGATTTTAGGAAAGTACATGAGCCAAGACAGGCTGTTTGTACAGAAAAGCCACTGGAAGTCACTTGGATGGGCCCTAAAGTTAGGTGGGGCAGGGTCTCAGGGAATCACCAAGGTGGAGTGATTGAATAGAGATAGCCAGGATGATGGAAACTCAGATATGGTGGCTACCTGAGTCTGCATGCCAGGAGGGACAAGGGCTCAACAAAGAAACAGTGCCTTTACCTGTTCCTTTGTGTCAGAGAAAGCTGTTCCTCCAGCTTTCACCCTAAGCCAGATAATTCAGTTCCTGCCCATATGTTCTTGGTGCCCCTGAGCTGCCTCAACGCTGGAGATCAGATCAAGTGACTCTGTCAGTGAGTAAGTCTGTGTGTGACCCCTTTAAGAGGAGCACCTGGGGCTCCAGCTGCCCTCCACCTCACTCCACCACAATCTCTGCTGGTTTTAACAACCAGAAGTAATGGGGTCTTCTCGCCCCAGTACTGGAACTCTGGGCTGGAGAGCCTGGGGAGGGGTTGAGACCCCTCACTCATGGAGGGGGGTAACTCTGCAGCTGAGATTTCCCTCTTGATTTTTAATGGTCATACGTGGGTGTGAGACCAGCTCGTTCTACATCTCTACCTCTCCTACCAGTCTCGAGGTGGCTTCTTCTGTATGTCCATAGTTGTAGAGCTTCGGTTCAGCTAGACTTCAGGCAATTATCAATGATGATTTTTCTTTAGTTTAGTTGTAATTATGATGTGGTCATGAGACGAGGTAAGTGCAGCGTTTGCCTACTCTGCCATCTTGACCGGAAAACTTTTTTTTTTTTTTTTTTAATGTAGGTAACAATACTGTAGTATTAGCAGTATCTGTGAGATTGTCACCAATAAATACGGGGTGTGTCAAAAAATGTATACAGGTGACTTTTATTTATTTTTTATTATTGGTATATATTATTACAATTTTAATACAGTTTTTTCCTTTCTTAAAATGTGTATACATTTTTTGGCACCCTCTATATATTTTCATATCACATCATAGTTGGCAAAAATATCTAGAAATATTTTTAATGCTTATTGCTACTTCAAAATTATAGTGGTTATCCAATTTGTCACTGTATCTTATAATTTAATGCATTAATAAAGAAACACATTTATTAATATTTCACAAATGTGGCTTTTTAAATATTTTGAAAGTTGAATTGAAATTGAAATTTGAAAATTAAGAAAACTGATTTCCTTTTTAATTTCTTCTATCTTATTTTATGCAATTAAATTTTTTTCCTGGTGGGCTAGTTTAGATTTTACCAGATTGACAAAGCAGTTTAAAATACAAAAAAGGCTAGGAGCCCCCTTAAATGGCACTTACTTTGTTGCATCCTAGTTTACAAAGCTGTTAGTTTTTCCCACTATTGTTTGTTTTTCCCACTCTCTTTGGAGGAAAGGACTATTTTTATCCGTTTTTATAGCCATGTGGGTAATACAGTTTTTAGCATATAGTAGTACTGACAAAGTATTGACTAACTGGATGAATAATAGAATAAAACAATGGAAAATCACCTGTCACACATATATCCAAACACAGACAGCAATGTTTCTTAAAGTGTAATCACAACCACCAAGATGCTTGTTAAAATGCATGTTCCTGGGCCCTAGTCCAGGTCTTTTGAATCTGAATCTCTGGGAATGTAGTCTTGAATCTGCAGGGATAGCTGCCTATCCAGGAATTCTTTTACATTATGAAGTTTGAGGACTGTACAATAGGATATGTGTGCATAGCCATTTTAAAAAGTAAATCAAAGCATGTGCTTTGTAAGTAATTTAAGCTGCCCGGGCTTCATTTCCCTTCTCTGTACAGTGATTCTTTAATGCCCGTAGCATGTTCTCAGTATTGTCTGGAGTTTTGCAGTCTGTGCCACCGAAGGAAGTAAGGCAGCACTAACTGCTTCTTCAGAGTGAGGATGAAACATCTTCAAGCTGTGCTCATATTGATTTGGTCCTCCAAAGTGCACGTTCCCTGCTTCTCGTGGACTGACTCCAAACCATTCACCAACTACTCTGATCCACTGGTCTTAAGAATTGCTCAAAATGTTTTCCAGGAATCAGTTCTCTTTCTTTCACCTCCTTTGTGGGAGCGAGGCACCCATTAATGTGTTTTTCAGAGATGAGGTCGGGCAGGATGAAATAGTTTTAGTTTACAATGCAACACATACCATCCTGGTACAGCCCTGGCCACACTGTCCCTGGACAGTTTCCATCATATGTGATGAATGGCCTACGAACAGCCAGTCAACCCAAAAAACAAACCAATTGGAGTGGCAGAAAGGACAATCAACCACTTCATTTAGTTTTTGTTTTATATCATTTCAACAGTGTCCAGATTTCTTGACTAGGTGAACACTTTTTAAAATATTTTCACCTTTAAAATGTAGGCCACTTTTCCATTTAGATATAATGTTACCCCAAATATTGTGACCCTAACATTTTAAACACGTTAAAGAAAAATGTGAACATATTTTCAGCCAACTTCAATTTAAAATATTTTCATTTGTCAAGAAAGATCAATATGTAATACCTACTTTTCTATGAAAAATATTATTTTCATAAACTTTGAAAAAACTATATTCTTCCTTAGAAGTCATTTTACCTTGTCACTGAATGCAAACACACTCGCATTAACTTCTTGCTTTGCTGTACCAGATTTCTAAAGAGAAAAAAGACTTTTTATTCATGTGGAAAAAGCTTTGATTGATATCATGAAGTCTAATGACAGACTGAAAGGTATGTGAATGCAGATACAATGTCTTGAGAATTTTTGCATCCTTTACCGTGTATAATATTGTTTTACACATAGTAGAACTTCAATAACTTTTTTATTTGAAAAAAAATTGAATGTTGTTCTGAAGTAATAATGATAGCTAATAAATAGTAAGTGCATAGCTAATAAACATGAAGTATACAGGTAGCAGCAAATCAATGCATTTAATAAGCGTATGGTGTTTAATTAGTACCCCCTTTCTATAGAGGGAGAGGCCGAGAGAGACTCAGTAACTTGCTCAAGGTCAGCCGTGTCGTCAGCATTGAGTCTGGGCCTGAACTCCGGCAGGCTGTCTCTAGAGCTAGTATTCTTACTCTCAACACTAAATAACTTACTCTTTATTGTCCTAGCAGAAAATCACAACAATCCATATTGGACTAAATAATCGATTTCTTCTGAAGTTAATGCTGAAAGCCCATCCAAGACATTGTCTTGGCCTTTTCTCTGTTAAAAGTTTCTTTGGCGCTTATTTGAAACAGATGTAACCACTTAAAACATCCACTCACATTGTGTTTTCCTGTGATTTGCTGGAATTTGTCAGGTTGCCTCCAGGAGAGCTATTTCTAAATGACTGATTTCATTTGCCTTCCTACTCCTCTACAGACCTGTGGCTTCATGGGTCTGTTAAAGCATGGTCGGTTAGAGGTTTATTAGCATCTCCTGCCAATGTTCTTTCACTTCCTGTTGTAGAAAGCTCTAGGACAGCCAGGAGAAAAAGCTGGGTGGGTTTTCCCAGGCACAGTTTCCTCAACCAAGCCTTTTAGCAGCACGTGCTGACTGGCTGGTAGTAGTACAAAGCTCACATACTTCTCACATACTTCTAACTGCAGGAGCTATTAGTTGAGAGGTACTTAAAAGTCTTTGCCTTGCAAATGGTTTGCTCTCCTTCTGTTATTATTCTTCAGTAAAGAGTAAATTGACTTTTCATCTTCACAAATTTTGCTCTTTAACTCTTCATGTTTATGGTTTGTTCATCTATTTTTATGGTTTAAACTATATGTATTTTATGAATTTGCATGCAAAGTGATAGGGGCAGAAATATGTGACCTTGAGTCCTCAGTACGGGGCAATCCCTATCTCTAAGGATATGTGAATGACAATATAATTTTAATATGCTTTATTTCTATATGTGGTAACAGGAACAATTTTCCATTGTCAGATAATGAGAGTTTTTGGTTAATTAAAGTTTTTGGCTAATAAAACCATATCATAGAGTTTACAAAATCAAAACATACTCAGTACCAATCAAAACATATTATCTTTTTGGATGGTTCAGAAGGTCCTTCAGAATGTTGCTGTCGTGCGGGAGACCCTGCGGGGTCTCTGCTCCCGCTCCCCATACAAGAACGCAGGATATGGTGAGGCCAAAAAGGAACACCCACGGAGCCATAGGTAGGGGAGTCATACCACTTTATTCTCTCTGGCGGCACTATACTCTCACTGGAGGCTGGATACACACTGTCCGCAAACCGCCATCCACGCTTGCCAGCCCAGCCGCCATCTTCTTGCTAGCCCCCATTCTTTCTCCTCTTCCTTCTCTCTGCTAGCACAGCCACAGCAGTTATATTAGTGGCCAATGGCTCACTGGTTACAGCTGACGGCCAACTAGCCACAGCTGATGGCCATGCAATCACAGTTGGCCATTTACTACCTGAGCCAACACCTTTCTATGTGAGGCCGAGAGCCTGGAAACTTCTTTCTGGGGCTCTGCCCCCACACTCCACCCCTACAGGCTCTCGCCTCACAATCTACGCGACAAGCGTCTTCCGCGAGGGGACCTGTGCGAGGAGCCTGGGGGTGAATGCAATATCCTGGACACAGCCAGGCTCTCTGGGCACAGCCAGGGTTTCTCAGGGCACCACCAGTGCTTCTGGGCACGGCCAGACTTCCTGGACTTCTTAGGGTACCACCTGTCTTCCCGGACACAGCCAGGGTTTCTCAGGGCACCACCAGTACTCCTGGGCACAGCCAGACTTCCTGGACTTCTTAGGGTACCACCTGTCTTCCCGGACACAGCCAGGGTTTCTCAGGGCACCACCAGTACTTCTGGGCACAGCCAGACTTCCTGGACTTCTTAGGGTACCACCTGTCTTCCCGGACACAGCCAGGGTTTCTCAGGGCACCACCAGTACTCCTGGGCACAGCCAGACTTCCTGGACTACTTAGGGTACCACCTGTCTTCCCGGACACAGACACAGCCAGGGTTTCTCAGGGCACCACCAGTACTTCTGGGCACAGCCAGACTTCCTGGACTTCTTAGGGTACCACCTGTCTTCCCGGACACAGCCAGGGTTTCTCAGGGCACCACCAGTGCTTCTAGGCACGGCCAGACTTCCTGGACTTCTTAGGGTACCATGAGTTTCCCCGGGCACAGCTAGGATTTCTCAGGGCACTGCCACTTTCTCTGGGAACAGCCACACTTCCTGGACACAGCCAGGGCTCTCAGGGCACTGCCACTCTCTGTGGGCACAGCCACACTTCCTGGACACAGCCAGGGCTCTCAGGGCACTGCCACTCTCTGTGGGCACAGCCACACTTCCTGGACACAGCCAGGGCTCTCAGGGCACTGCCACTCTCTCTGGGAACAGCCCGACTTCCTGGGCACAGCCAGGGTATCTTCAGGGCTCAGCCAGACTTCCTGGACTCAGCCAGGGCTCTCAAGGCACTGCCACTCTCTCTGTGCCTCTCAGGGTACCCTGCTGGAACAACAGCGACTCACAATCAAGGTGCTTACATATTCTCAATGGTGGCCAGTCAAGAGACAAAAGCAAATATCCCCCAGTTCCACTAACAACAGTTCCCAAACAAACAGTCAAGCGGTCCATCAAATTAGGGATGGAAGGCAATTCCCCATAGTCCATAGTCATTCGCCAGGGCTGTCCTGGGGGTGAGGGACGACCTTGACCTCACCCTCATCTCCCACGGAGGACTCAGCAAGCGTTACCTCCTGGGACTACAAGTCCTGCATCCGGGCTGCCTGAGCAGGAACTTCCCCGGCCCACAGGGCTGCAATGACCTTCGCTTTCTCCAGCCTGTGCTGGTTGGGGAACCGTCCACATCTTTCCACCTCTCCACGGGGCTCCATCTCTGTAGCAGCTGCATGGCTTTTCCTGTGCTGGTGGGAGAACCATCCACGTCCTCCCACCCCTCCACGGGGGTCCAGCTCTCCGGCAGCTGCTCCTCCTGGTCTTCCTCAGACTGAGTGTTCATACACACAAACTGCTCCACCACTCTTGGGAGAGCTTTGGCCGGCACCGTACCCTGCTCGCTGCGCCATTTGTCGTGCGGAGAGACCCTGCTCGCTGTGCCATTTGTCGTGCAGGGAGGCCTGCGGGGTCTCTGCTCCCGCTCCCCATACAAGAACGCAGGATATGGTGAGGCCAAAAAGGAACACCCACGGAGCCATAGGTAGGGGAGTCATACCACTTTATTCTCTCTGGCGGCACTATACTCTCACTGGAGGCTGGATACACACTGTCCGCAAACCGCCATCCACGCTTGCCAGCCCAGCCGCCATCTTCTTGCTAGCCCCCATTCTTTCTCCTCTTCCTTCTCTCTGCTAGCACAGCCACAGCAGTTATATTAGTGGCCAATGGCTCACTGGTTACAGCTGACGGCCAACTAGCCACAGCTGATGGCCATGCAATCACAGTTGGCCATTTACTACCTGAGCCAACACCTTTCTATGTGAGGCCGAGAGCCTGGAAACTTCTTTCTGGGGCTCTGCCCCCACAGTTGCTTTATGTCGAAATTTTCCCAGTGTTTTTATCAGTGAAAATCATATTTGAGAAATGAGAAACAAACAAGACATGCTGGGATTATACTTAGATTTATTGAACTTATGTTTCTGAGTCTTTTGAGCTAAGAATGGAGAACATCGTCTCTCACTGTGCGGCCTTGGGCTACTGTGGGGGCGGAGCCCCAGAGAGTAGTTTCCAGGCTCTCAGCCTCACATAGACAGGTGCTGGCTCAGGTAGTAAATGGCCAACTGTGATTGCATGGCCATCAGCTGTGGCTAGTTGGCCGTCAGCTGTAACCAGTGAGCCATTGGCCACTAATATAACTGCTGTGGCTACGAGAAGAGGAAGGAGAGGAGAAAGAATGGGGGCCAGCAAGAAGATGGCGGCTGGGCTGGGAAGTGTGGATGGCGGTTTGCGGACAGTGTGTATCCAGCCTCCAGTGAGAGTATAGTGCCGCCAGAGAGAATACAGTGGTATGACTCCCCTACCTATGGCTCCGTGGGTGTTCCTTTTTGGCCTCACCATATCCTGCGTTCTTGTATGGGGAGCGGGACCAGAGACCCTGCAGGCCGCCCTGCATGACAGCTACTTATATCCCGAATCTCTAATCTGTAGGAGAAATGTAGTGGAAAATCTCCTTCTTATGATGAAACTCTCCTGGTATTTTGGCTCCTGTACCACTCACTGTATCCCCTTCATTTTATGCTATAGCATCTGTTGTGTAGTTTTTGTGCTTGTACATTGTCATGTGGGGACTCAGCTCCCACTCCCCACATAAGAACACAGGATATGGTGAGGCCAAAAAGGAACACCCACGGAGCCATAGGTAGGGGAGTCACACCACTATGTTCTCGCTGGTGGCTGGGTTGGAGACACAGGAAGCAGGAGCCACGTGATGTGCAATCTGCCGTCTACTTCTCTGCCAACCAACCAACCAACCAACCAAACAACCAATGTAGCCACGGCAGTTACATTATTGGCTAATGGCTAACTGGTTACAGCTGATGGCCAACTAGTCACAGCTGATGGCCATCTACTACCCAAGCCAGCACTTTTCCACGTGAGGTCGAGAGCCTAGAAACTGCTCTCTGAACTCTGTCCCCACATACATTGTCTAGAAATTTCCTGTTTGTATTTTTCTGTATTCCTCATGTGCCGAGATTTACTCCTCTCTGTGTCCTCCCATCCAGCCCTGTAATGGGAATGACAAATCTTCAGCACATTGACATGTTTTGTTGATGTCAGAGACACAAAGAACAATATTTTATTTAATGTGGGTGCTTTTAAAAGAGTTTAAGGTGATGTTGCTTATTTATGGAGTTCAGTCTTCAGTATTAAACATAAGCAGTGCGTGACACCTTTGGTGTTCCTGTAATGCTCACTCATTTTTCACTTTATGTAGATGAGTGTCAATCCAAGGATTCTTTGTTAGTCTGGCTCATTGCTATGATATGGCATAGCATTTCATTTTTTTAAGGATGCTTATGACCTTATTAAATAGCAGTCCAAAAATCATGTAGCTTGTTTTGATTTTAACCAAAGTTACAGCTGCCTAGCTGTAAAGCAGTCAGTTTCTTTTATTATGACTAGTTCTTCAACTTGTACTGTTTTAAATTGCCTGCAATTAGCATATTTCAACCTTATTTTTAGGTTTAAATTGCAGTGTGAGAGTGTACTCTCCTCTTAGCTAATTAGTGCTATCAAGGAACAGTAGGTTACCTCATTAGTACCATGTGCATTTAATTAAAGAAGAGAAAATTGGAGTTAACCTCATAGTTAATATTTTCACAGAATGCTACGATGCCAACACCTTCAACTGGAGTCACACCCCTGTGTATCTAATTATGCACTGGTGCCAAATAAGGTTAGAAAGGGCACGGCAGGACTGTTGACAAAATAATTTAGATGAAGACGTGTTTGTTGGATTCTGACAGTAAAATATAACTTGAATATTTTTTCCTTAGTCCTCTTCTGCCAGCATCAGGTGACATTCTTCTTCATAGAGAACTGAAGGAAGGGAATATTTTGGAAGCCATTTTTCCTGTTTGAATTAATGTTGCTCTTATCTTGGAAAAAAAAAAGGCATATAGTCATGTAAAGCATCTATTATCTGTTTCTTAAACAGTGTCCCTGAACTTCAGAGATATATTTGAAAAGAATTATTTATAAGCTGTAATATTTACATGCATCAAACCACTACAAATACTCCCTGACACCCCAACCACATCCCTCCTTGCTTTTCTTCTTTTCTGATATACTTATAATTTCCCTTGTGTATTTTATGAGTGGGGATCATCCTTTCATATCATACATGAAGTCTAAGGACGTGTTGTCACATGGTCTATTTAAATGCAGTGAAATCTTTTTGCCCTTCAGACAAATATCTTTGATATGTCTAACACTACTTAGGTAAAAAATGACGTTGTATGTTATTTATCAATAAATAATCACTTTGCTTTAAAGATAAAAGTGGAAACTATACATTTGAGTATATAGAGTAGTTTTCAATACAAATGGCATATTCAACAGGTTTTAACAGAGATTATGGATTTTGACTCCACAGTCTTAAATATATATTTAAAGGCAATGTTTGTGTTATAGTAACACATGGTCAAGGCATTTTATTTAAGGAGATTCTTGTGATTGTTCTCACATTTTATGGCAAGACAGGATGTATATGCATTTGTATTGACTATAACTAACTACAAACAGTTATGTTTTTTCAAAAAGAGATAAAGTTTTAAGAATAAATAACATTCCAGAGTCATGGGTGGTGAACACACAATGTGATATATAGATGATGTATTGCAGAATTGTACGCCTGAAACCTATGTAACTTTACTAACCATTGTCACCCCAATAAACTTTAATTTAAAAAAATAATATCATCCCATACTGTAAAATCACAGTACCATTTAAATCTATTTGACATTAACTGTAATTTTAGCTTAGAAATGGGAAGTGAAGTTCCTAAGTCAAGATCATGGTAGATAATCAATGAATTTTTTGGTTAGTGGTTAATGCATTGTGTTCAAATATTCAATTTTGCCTCTGCCAAATTATTTCTATTTTTTAAAATCTATACTATTATTATCTGTGAGACAAAGATTGAGTAGTCTTATTTATATTGACCTACCAAGATAATAACCAAAAAAATATTTTTTTAAATAATAATGTACATTATTAACATAAGTCTTAAGATTGGGGAAAAAAAAAAAAAAAAGCCAACTCCTGATTCTCTTTGTTTAATCTAGGAATTGCTTCCAGAAACAAAATTATGTGTCTGTGGCCACTCTTCTGGTGATGGGCATCCTCACAACACATTTGCAGTAAGTTCTTGGGCAATTGGCAATTCAGCTCTAAGCACAAGGCCATCAGCTGAAAGTCACTAAGTAGATTATATTTTCTAATTAGCCACTCACTTGCATTGACACAGATAATTAAGAGATGACTAATATTAAGATACAGGTGTAATTAGTTGGTTTTCTGTTACTTGTATTCTCACTTCAGTTATATTTCATCAGATATACAGCTCACAGTTTCTGTGATTTGACAGCATTAAAGTTTACCTTAAATATATAAAGGCATGTGGCTGTGTCACTGCTACACTTTTCTTGAACTTTTAGGAATAATTTGATGAGGAAGTACTGATATGCAGAAAATAAATGGATGGAGGTTATGGATAGATACAATACATATTTTAAGGAAAAGTTGCTGTTCCTTCTGCAAGTTACCATATAAATATGCCAAGGGTTGGTTTTTTGTTTTGTTTTGTTTTTTTTTTTTTTTTTACATATTCTGTCATTAGAGTGTAATTTGTCTCTTTAGATTATAAGAGTCAATGAAAATTGCTTTCGTGACCCAATTCCCATACCAGTTAGCCTTGGAAATGAATAGCAATACTGAAGTAGCCATTCAAGAATTTTTAAATAGAGCAACTTCATGTTTCTATTTAGCATGGATACCACCTGTATTCTTAAGGAATCTCTAAATATGTATGTCCTATGCATATTTTCATATATAGAATTTTTGCTTCTTTCCTCAAAAACGGATATACTTATTTAGTTTTCTTGGATTAGAATATTCCTAAATTGACTCACCTGAAGTTTATATTTTTTACTACTCTATACATAATATTTTTAATGTATAATTGATAGAAAACACAGTTAAAACTTAAAAACAAGTAATCTGTGTCTTCCTAAATGAAGAATAAATATCTAATTTCATACCTCAGGTAAAAAAAAGATTTTTCTCAATAAAATCATGTCAAATTAATATGTAATACTATATACTATATAATATAGAAAATGAAACATTCTTTTTAATGTTAGATGCAAAACAAATGTAGAAGTAGAAACAGCAGTAACGTGTACTATTTTATGGAAATGGTGAATGTATAAAAGCAGGCTTTATAATGATCTGAAATTATCTAGTTTGGGGTTTCATTCATTTTAATCTTAAAGTGTTTGCCCCTCAGCTTTCTTTGCAATAACAACATTTGAAAAAATAGAAAATTTTAAAACTAGTGGTAAGTTTTGCTGAAATGATATAAAGTTATGTGAAAAACTGAAACAATCTTAAAAATGGACTAGGCAGTATTCCTCACTGGTGACACTTTTTCCTAAAATAATCCCAATGGAAGAATTGTTTTCATTAGACTGAAGAGTGAGCTGACTTAAATACTGATAATACTTGTTCTTTATCTAAAACTACTTCTACAATTAAAAAATAAATCATTCTCTAGTCTACTGATGTAAAAAGAAATCTACAGCATAAGAGATTTATATTTTCATTGATGTCTTCAGAGTGAAAATGAACCATGGAGAAATTATGTGACTCAGCAGAGGCCATGGACTTCCTAATGGCATGCCTGAATTTATAGGCCAAGTTCGTGCTTACCAGCGTATTGGCGTTTCCAAAGGCGTTCCAGATCATTCATGGCTGCTTTGAGTTGAGTAGGAGTCTGGGGTCGCTCCACGCATGTGAGACTGCAGTTAGTCTCTAAGACAGAAGGAACACCAGGATGAATTAGTGAGGTCTGCTTAGTTCGTGGGGACAGGGAGCTTGGCAGTGCAGAGACCAGGAGTCGGCCCTTTCTGCAGGGCTCCAAACTTTACTCTTAGTCACTGAGTGACTTTGCCAGTGATGCTTCTTGGCTTCACAACACAAGATAAACACTACACATTAGTAAGTAGGTGCTTATTTTTCTTTGTTGACTACATTAGATATAAATTTTATGCAGGTTAACATGGCTACATAATGGGATTTAAAATCAAGATGTAAACTAAAACAAATACTATGTATTATTCATAGTTGACAATTTCTGTGTGACAGGTGTGGCTCTCAGTACTCATTCAGTTTTATAAATTCCAATATGCCGGAGTGGTAGTCTACTAAGTCTGAGATTACTGGGAGGTTAGAGGGGAGAAACGTGTAGAAACAACAGGAGTACATGAAGCCGGCCACATTTTTTAATAATCCATATAGCTGACATTTATAATAACTTGTGAATCATTGTAATTGGTCTCAAATTTTTAGGCGATCCTATATCATGTCCTATCAGTGGGTTAAATTAATATTATACGTACTGCTTCTATGGTTGATCAACTTTCACAAGTAAAAAGCCAAAGTTTTGAGGCATGTGTTACAAATTGGCAGATTAATTTTTACATCCCCCCATCATCACTGAAAAAAATTAAAATCTTATAAATTTATTAATAAGCCTTAAGTGCCATAAATTGTGGGAGAGCGGGGGGAAAGTCACATTTACTAAATGTAGGTTAAAGCCCTATTACCTTGAAGAAGTAAGTAATGTTACGTACTTGATATTAACTGTTGTCAAATCTCTCCATCATACCATCCCTCTCAGGTGTTTATTGCATTGCGTTCTTAACAAAAATACAATAAAAATATATTTCGGAGGAGAATTTCAGGTGTTTTGATGTGTAAGTAGCCATCAGATGTTAGGCATCATCCGGGTATCGTGCCTCCCTATTATCATGTCATTGAACAGTAGGTATTTGTATGTACCCACTAATAGATTGGGTTCATTGTGCCTCTACTAGTTCATTGCAATACTGGGTAGTAGTAACTGTACTTGCTTATATCATCTCTGCCTGAAAATTGTCATCTTAACTTCTATCTACCTGTTGTATTTAAAAATGTTTGGGCCCTATGGGTAGTATGTTTGATATTCTATGAGTAACAGTATAATATCCTTATTGTAACTTCGACTTTCATAGGACAAAGCACTAAGTTCTGGCTTAAAGGCCAGGAGTGTGAGGGCAAGAGGTCATTGTGACAGACTACCTTTCAATACTTGCTTTCACACTCAGTCTTTTCAAATAATGTATATTGAACTCTAATCTGGAAAAAAATATTCACTTACTTTACTTTTCTTTCAAACGTTAGTAATAGGACAGTGGCCTCAAATGGCTAACTCTGTCAGGATCCTAAATTTCTCGCAATCTTTGGTTTCCCAAGTTCACTCCTCAGTAACTAGACCTTGTTGACACCTCATCTGCCTGAATGGCCTCATTAACACCTACCTGCAGATAATCTCTTTCTGAGTCTTGCCTACAGGTTTTTACACCTAAGTGAACACAATTTTACATAGGACTTTGCCTGTTAGTGCTAAGGCAATTATGTTGAATGCTTAGAGTCTTTGTCTTTTGGGCCTTATTTTGAAAACCTTTAGCACTGGGTCAAATGAATATTTGGGTGAACAAAATTTGTTGGACCTATAAACTGAAAATGAGAATTGGCTGGTCTCGAACCAGCTGGTTTATAGCCCATTCAAATTAAATTTTTAAAAAAAATTCATTGACCACATTGGATCTTTACTCTGTTATGATTGCCTCCTGAATGTTTCATTTTGATAGGAATTGTGGATTGGAGGAAATAAGAAAAAGACAATAGGGATAATTTTTTAAAATTTCTTATTTTCTGTTCCAAATTCATCTTTCCTTTTAGGCTTTACATAAATTGTACCCAGCACCAAATAACCTATCCCATGGGCTCTGGGATCAGCTTTCTGATCAATAGATTGAACATTGGGCAAATTACTTGATCATTTTTAACCTCATGCTCTCAGTCTGTAAAATTCAGACAGTAATAGTATTTTTCTCATAGGGTGGTAATGGGACTAAATTTGATGACTCCAAAAAGTACTTAGCATGATGACTAATATTGGAAATGTCAACAGATGTTCAACTCAGTATCTGTAATAGCATTACTGTACTCTTGCTTGAACCAAAGAAGCAATTCTATTTGATGTACATTTAAATATCTTATTTGGTATTAACACTGAATAAGAGACATTGGGCATTGTACCTTGGGTCATGACTGAGACAGATGGAATGTTCCTCACAGGGGAAAGTCTTGGATTCATTAATTTAAATTGAACACCTACTTAATTACAAAAATCAGTGTTAGGTAAAGTTTTCTGATTTGTTAAATGGAAGATAGGTAAGTGGAAGAGAAAGAACCCTACTTCCCCAAACACAAATGATGTCCTGGAAGCCAAGGAAACATGTGATTAAAGGATGAGGGAAAGTGGTTGTCCCCTCAATTGTCTATGTCCAGCGAGACCACATGAAGATACCAAGTTAGGAGATACAAGCGGCAGTGACCTATTACCACCAATGTTTCCTTCCTTTCTCCATTGTGACTGTATTGGCAGAGACTAACTAAGAGTTAAAGAAACATTACTACTTATTAGTAGCATTGATCATTTTAACTAACGTGCTGGAATCAATTAACTGGGGATAATGTGGTAATTTTTTTGGATAGTCCTTCCTATAAAACCTATATTGCAAGATTTAACACTTTGCTATTACTGTGAAGTTGTGTTAGTATAAATTTGAATTTATTATAAAGCAGTACAAATTAGATTTGTTAAATGATCATGTACATTTGGAAAAGTTTTTATTCACTATTATGATAGTATCAGTAGGTCCTTTGGTATGAAATAACCTTAGAATAATCAGATATTTCAAACACTGATCTTACAACTGATTTCATTAATGCCATAAAGCTATAAAATAGTGACCATGTTTAGGACTACTATTAAAACCTTCCAGATTTTTCATTGGAATTAGAATAAAGGTTTCTGTTTTTAAATCTTTGGCTGACATTTGTATGTAATTTCTTGATTAATCTTTTTCTGTCCTAGTGTAATTCAAGATGTTAATAATTATCTTTATACACCGCACTCAGCTGGGGTGTAGCTCCCTGAGCTTGGTTCATTCTAGACACCTCTCCTGAGTGATTGCCTCTCACCTTCTATTTTATTGCAATATTTGAGATTGCCATGAATTCTCTTGATGTTGGTTCCGGGAAGGGCCAGTAGCAGAGCTTTTTCAATGGAGACTTCTCTTTGAAATTTATAATGAATAATTTACTCCCCTTGATGATTCACCAAAGCATTAGTATGGCAGAAATCAGGGGCTGATGAGAGGATTATTTATTCAGTTATCTGGTTTTGTTGTTGTTAATATATTTTTCATCAAATAAATTGATGCACACACCAGAATATGTATGTGGCCATAATGTGAATTTATGGTGCCCATTCAGACTGTATTTTTCTTTGCACATTATAAAGCTATTTGTAATGAGCTGTTAATGGTAGTCTTTACAAATATGAAATATAATCTGCATTAACTTCTAACAGTTTACTCTATAGTCATTGCATATTTCTAAACACCACTTATTAAAGGTATACTCCATATTTATCATTTTATGTCTGTTTCTATATATTTCCACATCATCTTATTTTAGCATAATGGAAAGTTAAAGGCACAAATCCTAGTGTATAAATCTTCGTGGCTCATGAGCACATGTGCACACACATGAATACACATACATATACATAGGTGATCAATTATGTAAAATACTGTGTATGCATTTTGAGTTCTATCTGCAATTCATTTTTCTTTCTCTTCTTTTGAAGTTAAATTTTTAAATGTGTGATTTTCATTAGGCAAAGGAGTTATTTGTTATGCACAGGATTAACAAATTATGGAATCAAATATTTATTACTGGCACCAGGCATGCAGCAATATATTTACTTTAAAATGTTTCTAAATTACTGGAGTTTTCATACAATTTTAATATGTACATGGGATGTTACATTAAGCAACACACAATTCCCGCTGGCATTAAAACTTAAACCTGAAACTGCATGCTGTACTTTAAATCTCGATCCAGCAGAGTTCAGAAAGCTTGCTATTAACAGAGTTCTGTCATGCTGTCATCATATAATGCATCATACAATTTAGAAGAAATTGCATTTTCACTTCGAACTTATCATAGTCCTTATTATAATAATAAATTTGGTCCAAATAGATTCACACTACTGATAAGATAAAAGAATAAACTCTTACACCAAGTTAAGTATGTCAAGATGGAACTTTGTCACATTTAGAATTAAGGAACAGATGAAATACGCATGAAACCATATTCTAAGCTTTTTTCACTGAAGTCATGATTGCTATTCCAGCAGAAATTCCTTCTGTTCCCTTTTAATAGAGAAAGTGTGAGATACTGTGTTTCCCCGAAAATAAGACCTAGTCGGACAATCAGCTCTAATGCATCTTTTGGAGCAAAAATTAATATAATACCCAGTATTATATTATATTATTATATTACATTATACTATGTTATATTATATTATGTTATATTATTATATTATATTATATTGTATTATATTATATTATATTATTTTATATGACTTGGTCTTATATTATAGTAAAATAAGACTGGTCTTATATTAATTTTTGCTCCTAAAGATGCATTAAAGCTGATTGTCCGGCTAGGTCTTATTTTCAGGGAAACACAGTATTTTATAATATTGACAGAAATAATCTACCTTTGAAATCCACAGTATTAGTTGTAACATTACACTCCAGATTGCGTTGGTTATATATTTAATATGTTAAGAATAACAATATGGTATCTTAATTTTAATTTAGAGTTTTATATGTAATATATTTAGTCTGGCTAAAAACAGACTATATAGAATGAGAGTAAGCGAACTTAAGAGTTTTTACTTTAGTACTCTTAAATCAAAGTATCTTAAGAGATATTATAGTGAAAGGAAGGCATCAAGTAAATATCTCAGAGATAAATTCTCATTAAGCATAATTCATAAATTCACATGTGGTTGTATAATTTTGGAGGTAGAAAGTGTTGATAAAATGATGGCATAAAAATTTGATAGACAAGGTCAAAGGTTTAGGAATTTTATATTTCTAAAGCATCATATATGCATACCTAATGAATGTTTTTCTGATACATAGGTAATTAATACAAAGTTAAAATAAAATAATATGAATAACACATGTGCTATTGTTTTATCCCTAAATCCTTGTTGCCTGTAAATTATGTATCTCTTATACTCTCTTAATATTAATTAAGGGCAGAAAATATATTTTTGCATGTTTACCTTTGTCTCTTCATATATTACCTGAGTTATATGCTTTATTAGAAGGGTTGTGCCCTGTTACTGCATTATCAAAATAAAGAGTAGGGAATGTGTACCCAATATGCATTTCCACCCAATATGGACTGATAGACTATTTTAGCTACAAGGAGCCTTGTGGTAGGTTCATCTAATTCAGCTTCTTTATTTTATAGTTGAGGAAACTAAAGAATCGAAGTGACTTCCCTAATATGTTACCATTATTTCTTGAATTCAAAGGGGAGCTGTTGCTGATAGGATAGTTCTTTAGCCTTGAGCCATGGTTCATAAGTATTAATTTGAGCAGGCTATGTATTTTAATTTTAATTCTACGTATCTGTCAAATAACGAAAATACCAGCTTTTCCAAGTGTTGCTAATTACATTTACCTATGAAAAGGTTTTGAAAGCCAGATAGATTTCATGATCACTTTTAAAGTTACGGTACATAATACTTGACTACTTGTAGATTGTTGGGGACATTTTTAAGATCACAGTCACATCTATGAGATAGTTTTATTTATAGATTAAGGTTTTAGAAAAGACAAATTCAAGAATCTTCAGTGAATCCCCCAGAAATGTTTGAAAGTGAATCAGGAAGCCTAGACTATTGATTTATTGCTTACATTCTTTTATTAGCACTTCAACTAGAAAAAAGATTTATTTTTTTGAAGGTATACAGGGCATTTCTAACTTAGTTGCTAATGTTTAAAGGAATAAGCTTAATGGTTACACAGTCTCAATTGTTTACCATCATTTTCCATTTATTTAGATTAAATATCCAAGCAAAACCTGTTGCTCTATAAGAAGGAACAAACAGGGCTTCCCTGGCTTTTCAGATTGTCTGTTGTCCATCAGATAAATGGTATGTCTTAACAATTAAAAATAAGTGAATAGTAAGTACCCTGATCTTAAAATACAAAGAAAAGGCAATGAGACAATACTTTAAGTCTGATATTGAAATACCAAACATTTAAATAGGTGAAGCTCAGAATGGGTTCTTAAATTAACCAGATGAAAATGCTACGTCCATCACATGCAACTTTGATCCTGTAAAATATACTCATAGCACTTGTTGTAAATCGACTGCTTACAGCTATAGAAATGAGTACAAAGATTAGAATTCTGTTGAAAAATTGTGATTCTAGAAAAGTCCTAAAAAACACTTGGAATAGTCAATTTCACCATTGTTAATTATCACATGCTGTTTTTTTTATTGATAACATTCATAGGGTAAATGATGGCTCCTGTTTCTCATAAATTGTTCATTCTTTAATGCCTACCAAAGGTCGCAAAGTAAAACTACAAACCTAAGCCTTACAATCCTATGCCACCCCAAAACTGGGCTCTTTTCTCCCCTAACCTTATCCCCTATTATTTTACAAAGACATTGGGTCCTGATTGATACATCTACTTTCCGTTCCCAAACATACAACATTCCATTTTATTCTTATCCCCTTTCTTATGTTATTATCATTCTCACTCCATGGCTTCCTCCCTTTTCTTTTCTGCTTATCAAATCTTACTGCTGATACAAGGCCCAGCTCAGTTACCATCCCATATGAATGCTTTTTCACTAATGTAGTCCACATTGATTCATTGCTCTTTTGATCTTGTATGTCTATACTTATCCAGTCCACATACTTGTAATTATTTTTACCCAGCCCCCTGATACTTAGTTCCATTCAACACATATTCATTGAGTATATACTGTGAATAACTCAAAATCTACAAGAATTTTTGGTTAAATATTGAGTAATCACCTACATTTGAGAAGAATAGACTGCGGAGATGGAAAATATGCAATTTAGAACTAAAAATCAATATAAACTGTGAAAAGAGATTTAATCATTGTACTGAGGAATGAGAGACAGGTCAATGGAAAAGGTCATTTGAGGTGAAGTTTTGAAAAAACAAAACAAAGCCTAACAGAAGTTCTTCACACTAGAACTGTAGAGCACATTGAACGCATTGGAAATAGAATAAGGAAGTTATGGTAGAGAGAAAAGGACAGGTGGTTTTCAATGTATAGTACAGTGTGATGTATATGGCTGATTGGAGAAAACTGTGGGGAAAGCTGGCATATGTAGTCTTTACATATCTGGGCCAAGTCCAAAATTTGAACTTTTGAGTGGCATTTTTTAAAGGACATTGAATATTCTATAAGGTTTTGAGCAATGAAGTGAGTGTAACATAATCAGATTATCCTGTTGAAAGATATCCTTGGGAGCAACAAGAAGAAGTATTATATTTTGCCATATAAAACATGCACTTTTTTGCCCAAATTTATGAGGGAAAAATAAGGATGTGCATTATACATGGGTGGTACTAATTCCATATGTATGTATATAAATGTTTTTAATTATTTTACTTATATAACTCGAAATTAATAATGATATCCATATGCAAAATAATACCCTGGAATATGATAATCGATTTTGTTGAACTTACAACAAACTTGAAACAACGAGGAGCTCTTGGCCGTCTATGATGCGTAAATATCGTACATTTTTTACCGGTACATAACATTTCTTGTACCTTGTATCTGTTCTTGTGATTTGAAATTATTTGTTACATAAAATTTATTGTACCATAATATGTTGAAAAAAATAAATACTAAAATTCCTTTATAATACAAAAAACAAGTACCTAAATGTAAACAAATGAAAATTTGAATTAAAAAAATTTAAACGAAATATTTTTTTCCTTGAAAGTTTGGGCCAAAGGCATGGGTGCACATTATACACAACAAAATATGTCAATTAGAATTAGAAAAATCTTGTAGTCTATGTGTCTAGATTAAGAGGATGTTGTCTGCTGAAACATATGGTGATGGAAGGAGAACTGACTCTGAGTGGTGAACACACAATGTGATAGATAGATGATGTATTACAGAATTGTACACCAGAAATCTATGTAACTTTAGTAACCATTTGTTACTCCAATAAATTTTAACTGAAAAAACAAACAAACAAACAAAAAAAACAGTGCTCACTTCGGCAGCACGTATACTTAAAAAAAACAACCAGAGGATGTTGTCTGAAAAATAATGGTGATCTCAACTTGGGTAAGGAAATAAGAGGACAGACTTCAGGGAGAATATAACACTTTGATTTTAGAAGTTATGTTGGCAATTAGGAAAACAAGATGTTGAGATCCCTGGAATTTTGTGCCTGGATATTTGTGTTTGACTGATTGTGAACCTGGCATTATCAAGAACACAGGAAGAATAGCAGGGTGATGGTAGGCTGTAGGAAGTTGGGGGTGATAAGTGTTGTTTGAAAAGTATATTTACATTGCCAGTGGGGTATCCCTGTGCAGGAGGCCCTTCCCAGTGAGTTGGAGATGGTGCATTTTTGGAAATCATACCATATACAGGTGACTGAACTGCATAGTTTTGAAGGAGATTGTAAAGAGGAAGACAACCTCAGAGAAGCTGCAAGATGAGATATTGGGTAAGGGAAGAAGAACCAGTAAAAATATGACTATAAAACAGTAGAGAAGCAGGAACCAGCAGTCAAAGGCCAATAGAAGAGATCTTTTAAATGCTAGAAGATAAGACTGAGGCAGGACTAGACGAGACATGAAGAAAGTCATCAGATTTGGCAAGACTGTTTCCAGTGGCAGTGACTTGAATGGGAACTGAGAGAGTGTATGTGGAGATGACAAGTAGTACACACTAGTCTTTTGGGGAAAATGCTGATTAAAAAGGAGATGATAGGATGAGGGTTTGAGAGGCAGCAAAATTGAGACAAGATCTTGGGGAGAGAAAGCAGTGGAGATGAAAAGATTAAAAACGCAAAAAGGAAAAGAACGAAGAATTGAAACAAGGTCTGAGAGGTGATGGGGGAGAGTGTTGGCATCAAGGGCACAGATGGAGGTCACTCATCTTTAAAGGGAATAGAAACCCACTTTCATCTGAATTGGACAGAAATTTGAAAATGAGGAAACTCAAAGTATATTATTCCCTCTTTTACATTATTTGTTAAATCTGTTTTTGCCTCGTGACTGCCATTGTGTCCCTCTCGCCCAATGGCATGACACCTATACCTAAACTTTATATCACCTTTTAGGGATTCCTGTTTCTGGGACAAACTGTATGAAAGGACGGAAGATTGTATCCATGGTTGTTAAAATTTTCTAGTTGTGACAGTTTTATTCTCACCATATTTTTTATGCTTTATGATATTATTAAGCAAAACAATAGCTACTCATCAGAGTTAAAACTTAGCAACTATTTTCTCTTAAGAGATTCTAAGAACATAGTCTTGGTGTGTTGTTTCCTTCCCCTCAGAAATTTAAGATGGATTAACACAAATCTGAAGAATATTAATTATGTTATGAAACATTTAGCTACATTAAGACTTTGAACTTGTTAAGTATCAGTTAAGTTTTAGTAATTAATAAAATAAAGCTTTTTACTTTTTAGAAAAAAATCTTTTAATGAAAACATAAAATGTAACTGGAATGAAATATATGTAAAAACATTATGATAGTCCCTATTTCACTGTATTGACAGTTTAAAATTTTAAGAGTAACCCAATAAACCAACCACTGAAATTGCCCTTAGATGCACATTTAACTGTTTAATTCTTTATTTAGTACTATAGAAATGTATACTGGAAACCTATGAGGTCTGCCAATTAGGTTCGCAAACTTATGGCACAAATGTTGCTAACCTTTTTTGATACCAGAGGGATTATTCATTATGAATTTGTACCAACTGGACAGTTAACTGAGTTTACTATTTAGAAGTGCTGAGAAGTCTGAGTGAAAAAGTTAGACGACCTGAACTTTTCACCAACAATTCATGGCTCTTGCATCACAACAATGTACCAACTCACACGGCACTGTCTGTGAGGGAGTTTTTAGCCAGTAAATAAATGACTATATCGGAACAACCTCCCTACTCACCTGAGCTGGCCCCCAATGACTTCTTTCTTCACCCTAAGATAAAGGAAATATTGAAAGGAAGACATTTTGATGACATTCAGGACATCAAGTGTAATATGACAGCTCTGATGGCCATTCCAGAAAAAGAGTTTCAAAACTGCTTTGAAGGGTGGACTAGGTGCTGGCATCAGTGCATAGCTTCCCAAGGGGAGTACTTCAAATGTGACCATGGTGATAGTCAGCAATGAGGTACGTAGCACTTTTTCTAGGATGAGTTTGCGAACTTGTCTGAACTTGTATATAATTTTATTAACAAATGTCATTCCAATGTATTTAATAAAAATAAATAAATAATAAGGAAAAAAATAAAGTGTAACTAATTAACTTTTTAAAATAAAAACCAAAGACAAATAGAAACCTGTTTTTGGAGTCTGCTTACAACAGTTAATATTTCTGCTTTACAAAGAGGACTTTTAGTAGTAGAATTTCAGGAATTGGTGGCAAATGATTAGAAGTAGTATTTTCTCTCTAAATAATTCCATGACTTTCCAACAAAGAATTCCCACATCATTCTTACTACTGAAAAATAATTTGTTTTGACATGCAGACCAGAATCCTTTTCCTTTTTTTAATTTTCAGTTCCCTGCTAAGCAAGTTTATTGAAGCTTCCAAACTGAAGTAAACTGTTTCTGTTTTGCCCTTTACTGGGATTTTGGTGAAAGTATCGAGTATGTCAGCTTTTATGAGACAAAATTGCAATGTGGCCACGTAGGCAGAAGCCCACTCTTTAAGGTATAGCGACCTCTTGCAGTAATTTTTATTACACCAAAAACACCTATTTTTTCTCTCTTGGGGAAATTGAGCATAACTGAGAAGTAAAATAATTTTTGTCTAAAGTCTCGTTTTAGTAGAAGATTGAGCTGGGATCAAAGTTCAGGATTGTCTGCCTCCAAGGTCTCTCCTTTACATCCCACCACCTGTGGCATTCTTCTGGGTTTTTAATTACTGCACTGCAAACATCCTTTAAAATAAAGCTCCCCCAGCCACATTAGAGGAATGCCCAAATACCTGAGTCACGTTAGTGGCCTTGAACACATTGACTTCCCTTTACTTCACTCTTTTAGCCAGGGATTTTTAACTCCACCCACTTCTGACAAGAATGCAAAATGGCTTTTACAATCACCAGGCAATGTTCGAACTTATGTTCTCAAATTTTTGATTTTTTTCAACCTGACAGCGTACTGTATTTCTCTTATTATTTTACATTTCCTTATATTTCTCAAACTGACATTTTACTTTCGTGAAATCTTTTATTCTCTTTGAAACTTCTGTTCTGCTTCACAGTTGAAACACTTATTTGGAATCCTTGAGCTTGTTCCATTTTTCTAAAATCTCCCCCTCCTACTAAGTGTCCTGTTATTCCCTATTTTTAACTGACTCCCAAAAATAATAAAAATTTTTGCTCTACCCTAAATATGCCCAAACCTCCCCACCTCCCTGCCTTTGCCCACTCAAGTCTCTCCCGCCTCTTTCTACCTGGGTGGCGAGTTCACAGAGTCCGTGTGTCTGGGAAAACATTTCGTCTGGCGGCCTTAAAATCCGCATGGGATGGAAAACTGCAGCTTTTTCTTTGCTGGAGTATTGCGTTAGAGGGAAATCATTTTGTTTTTCATGCTGCATAATGAGAAATGCCTACAAGTACTTCAAGCACTGTGTCTTGCACATAATAGGTACTTTAAAGAGTAATCTATTCTTTCACTTCTGTGGAATTTATTTTTCTTTTGTCATTCATAGTGCTTAGTCTAATTATCTCTTCATAGAATCAGGACAGAAGTACAATTTTGAGTGAAAATATAATGGTAAGCAGTATTCTTTTTTTTTTTTGTCTCCTTGTTACATGTAATGGTAGTTTTTTTTCATACTGACAGAAAATTTCTGAAGTATGTAAATGTTGTTGGAAATAGTAAGACATTAAGGAATGGAGAAAGTTTTTGTTGTTTACCAGTCTTTAAATTAGTGTTACCAAACTGAGGTAGCCATGTTAGCCACATTTTTGTCTCACGCCAAACAGAGATTTATGATTTTCAGTGAAAGGGTCACAAAATCTGTATTTCTCCCAAGTGCACCAGGTGATTCCGTGGATTAGTCAAGATTGGGAAACACTCAGGAGCCTCTCCACACAGTGGGTCATGGACCATCAGCAAAATCTGAGAATTTGTGAGAAATGCAGAATCTCAGGCCCCACCCTAGACCTGCTGAATCAAATCTGCATTTTAACAAGAACCCCAGTTAATTTATGTGCTCATTGAAGATTAAGAAGTACTGTTCTAAAGCACAACTATTAAAAAGTGAACAGTTTATCCTGTTGTTTATATACATATATAATTATTACATATATATGTGTTATATATATATATATATATGTATAAATATATATAAATTTTAAACACTACGAAGCAGGATGCAAATACATTTATAATTTAAAGAAATAGTTGGCATCTTTATTTACAGTTTGCTGTGATGTTTAGTATAATAATTTAAAAATCTGAGGAAAACACAATTTTATGCTCTGTGATTATAGGTAGCATAGTTTTTGCTATTTATTTGGCTGTTTTGTATGTATGTGAAAGAAAAACTATCTGCACAAAACAATTGTTTTGAATAAAAGGAGTTTAAAAATAGGATAATTCAGTAATATGATAGTTTTTACATTTTATCCTGCAAAATGCAACTAACTTGCTTGACTGAGTTTTTTTACCTGGTACCTCACAAATACCAGATGGATAGAGTGGTTGAATGGGAGAAGGCCTTCTTATAATATGATGCTTAAAAAATTTTATATCACTTAGTCTTGATATGTCCCGTAAGAATCTCAGGAGTAAAAAGATTATTTGTAGGGTGTAGGGAGGATAAAGAGATTTACTATAGTATGAGTTATTGGAAGTATTTTAGTGATGTTTATTCTTTGCTGAAGATTCCATTTATAAATACCTTATTATAATTTGTTCAATTAAATGATACTTTACAGAATGCTTGATGACTTTAATTTGTGTGTTAAATATGCACATGTATTTTAACAATATTTGCATCTTATAATAATATTTAATCATGACTTAGCATAGTGTCAATCATTCACTATTTTTTTATATTCTCTAATATTTTTAAAAATATACGAAGTGCTTCCAGATGTTAATTTAAATTATTTCTGTCTCTTGGTTCTGAAATGGTGCTATAGATCACTATTTGACTGGATGCATTTCCATCTTAACTGAGATTTTTGAAGGAAGCTCTCCCTCAGAATAGTCATTTGAAATATGTCAAGATTCCAAACATAATTCACATTCTTGTTCTTCTATTTAATTCTTAAATATATTTCTAACAACATATTGTTTACTATAAACAATTGGTCTTGAATTAGCACAAAATTTCTTGCTATTCCTATGCATTTATAAATCATAGTTTGTACTAATAAAGGCAGTTTTACTAACAGAGTACTGCTAGTACCAGTTTTGTTAAAGCCTAATTAACTATTACTATGTAAATGCTGAGTTTAGCAGGTACTCATTATTTCATTCATATTGAGACTTTAGACATATCGTTATTCTTACTAAGTTGAACAAACTAACTTTAAATACATAAAACCATAGTAATTGTTAAAACTGTGATTACTTTTCAATTTAGGTTATATTGATTTCTATTGTCAGTATTTTCAGCAATACATGAATAAAGTACTTAAGGAAAGGCATGGCCAAGGGTAGACATATGGAAGTATTTCTGAAACCCGTACAGGAAGAGGAAACCGTTGTGTCTAGTTATGCAATTGTTTCTCAAAGCTCAAGTCAGCTGCTCACTTGGTGAACATAAGATAATAAAATCTGTCATTTTTAGTGTCCTACTGAGAATTCTGACATTCTCATCCTCATGTTAAAGTGTCTTTAATATTTATTTTAAGCTCATTTAATTTTTTAAGTACCTAGTCTCAGCCCCATAGTTTTAAACGTACTTTAAAGGATTAAATAATGCCTGCACAACATTTAAAAAGTATATGTGAAATGGTCCAAAAATGAAAAGAAGTGGTGTCTCTTCTCCCTCAGATCCAGAAGAAAACACCTGTTATAGTTTCTGTGTTTTTAGGTCTCTTGAAATTGGAAAATGAAATACTCTCTGCCCTCAAGAAAGTTACAGCTCATATTTTCCCCAAGACTCTTACTCTTTGGGATCTGAAGGGAATTGCTTTCTGGAGCATTTGACAATAAACAAGTAGTTGGCATATTGAACATATGCTAGTGGATGTGAAAAATGAACTGAATTCAAACAATGTCATTTTTGCCGCAAGTAACTAGTGTTTCCTCTGAACTTCATATTATCATTAGAAACATAATGCTTCTATGTCTTGATTTGTCAACTATAGATAGAATGTGTTGACTCCTGACTATAAAAAGATAAGAAATTTAGTGGTATTTCACCACCACCAATTTTTGCTAGTTCTGCTATTATTTTGGGCTCTTCCAGTGGTTATCTTTATTACTCAAATAATAAACTTAAATATCTATTTTTTTCTTCTATTGATTGTCTGCTATAATGACACCTCTTTTAAAAAAAACAGCTAGCAGGCAATTTTGATTTTATGAAGCCAGTAAAACCTTTCTGAGGATACAAATTAGATTCTTAAAGCTTCCCTCTGTTTCCTGAATTACCTGTTTCATCTCTCGTGACTTGTTACATTTGGTAGTCTTTTTCATTCTTTTTTATGCTATTGGTTTTCTTTAAATGTCTGATGGTTGTTTTTTCTAATTTTTTTTTTTTTTTTTTTTTAATTTTGGTTGTTGGTTCAAGATATGAATGAACGGTGCGGCTGATTACTAGGACTAGTAGCTGGGGTGAATTTTCTGCGAGGTCATGTGAGTTTCTATCAGTAACAAGCTTCTCCCTTATATGGGAGTGTGCTGAGAGGCAGGCTTCACTTTGGGGTCTGTACGTCAGATGTGCGTGCACCAAATTGCCACCAAATTGTCTCCAAAGGGGAGACAGTGTTCCTTTGGTGTGGCCAACCTAACTTGCAGTCTGCCGTTGAGGCTGAGAGTTAGCTCCAAACTCTGCTCTGCTTGTCTTTCACATTTCTATACCCACATTGGGTGCTTTCTCCAGACGGATGGTTTGTTTTCTTAGACTAATAATGCACACCTCAGACTTCATCCTGGGGGCAAAAGCCGTTTCTGTGAGAAGGTGTGCCCTGTTACTTGGGGACGGTGTAGGAGGAAAAGCTGCAGACCTGCTCATTCTCCACAGTGGATTTTAATTAACTCCCAGGATGATTGCACTGTGCCCCACCCTTGCCCTTTGTATTCTGTGGGAAGTATGAATTGGCTACTGATATTTTGGGCTGCATTTTTGTCAGTCTGTGTTCTCTCACCTGCTCACTTTTTACCTGGTTTCTCAACTTTCTGGCCATCTGCTAGCACCTTTTCTTTCCCTCCAGCACTGATATAATGTTATTATTTCAAAGCAAAGGGATAGAGGAGAAGTAGATCTGGCTGCTTATACTAAGCTAGAGGCCCATAGTTCTTTTTAAATGTAATATTATACTTATTGTGGCTCGTCAATATTCATAATCACTTACCCTACCCAAAGAGCAGAGTGTGTTCTGGCTTACAGATTTGCAAAATTGGTTTCAGAGCACATTTTTGCTTGTTATTCATTTAATTCACTTAGTTCGGGTAGTTTTGATTCCTACCAAAAACAATTTGAGTTACTTTTTTCCTTCTCCTGTGTTAAAAATAGAACTCAAAGAAATTCTGCCTACAAGTGAGGCTGTCATGAAAATTGAAAGCCATGATCTTGACCAAATATTACAGAGAAGAGCTTTGCCGGGTTTTTGCAGCAAACCACATCATCTGCTGTCTTTGAAACTGACTCGCCAAACTATGGATCAGGGCAAGCAAACCCCTTACAGGGTTATACTGATCCAGACTTTTCTTCCGCTGCCTGCAGGCTGCCCGGGGGCAGAGGGGGGGGTCCCATCTGAACTTCCCAGCCTGTTTCTACCGTGGTGCTTCTCACATGCAGAGTACCATTAGAGCCGTTTGTAACCATTGAGGGCCCTTCTTGCTCTGAAATTCCTTGACTGCAGAAGTGTGTGGCCCCTTCTTTGCCAAATATGATAAGAACTGGTGTTTGTGTTTGGCCAAGGAGGAAGAGCATTAATTGCTATCTAGGGAGAAGTAGAGAAAGGGTAGTAGGTGTGTGTGTTCTCTTCTTGGCCACGCAGGATGTGCCCAGTTGCACAAAAAGGAAATTAGTTGGAAAATTCAGACAACTTATTTTAAATAAAGTATAATTATTTGGTTCTAAATAAAGGATACTATAATTATACTATGTGCTTTTTCTAGGGAAGTCATAGACTCAGAAATCTCAAGTGACAAAGGAAACTATAACGTTAACTCAGGACACTTGCTCTTCCCAAATTGTTTTACTGTTAACACAGTGCCGTTTTTCAATATGCTTTTCACTTATCTCAAAGATCTTTTAAAAATACTGCTTTATATCCACTATTTTTCAGACTAAAATAGAGTAAGTCAAATTCCATTATGCCTCCCATACATGGGCTAGACATTGGATACTGATTAACTTGACAACTATAGCACGTTCACCCAAACTATCTATCTGGTTAATTAGGTTTTTAAATGGTTGATTTACTGAATTGTGACACTTTTGCTGTTATTCTGTGTTGATCAATACAGTTAGCCATTGAACATTTGTCTCAAATTCAGTACAAAGTATTTTGGGGATTGTTGATAGAAGCCAGTCAATTGCAATAAGGTTAAGTTCGTGGCAGCACTGTGGTTCTTACTAGTAATAGGATTCAGTTATGAGCTGGCCTTGTGCTCCATATATGGCCTTAGGAAAGGTGTTTAATCTTTCTGGACGTGGATGTTAATGTATAAAATGGGGATGACCATCGCTGATCTGACTCACCACATTTTGGGTTGTGATTCTAGAATCTATGCACAGGGTTAGACCCTGGTCATTGATACAGGTTTTTCTTGTATAGCCTGCTTGGGAGGCCTTATTCCTTATAAGTGCCTCTGCAGCCTTGTCCATGGAGCGCTTCCAGTGATGGGTGTGTCCTATAGCTGTGCTACCCAATAGGGGGACCGCTAGCCATACTGAGCATGTGAAATTCGGTTAGTATGATTGAGGAATTGAATGCCAACTTGTATATAAATTTAATTTACTTAAAATTAAATTTAAATGAGCTTATGTGTCTAGTAGTCACCATATTAGACCACATAGAGAAAAGATAAAAATAACTGAGAGCTAGTATAGTATTTCTTAAATCAGATATAGAACTTACTATGAGATTTGAATCAGATAATAAGATAGATGATAAGACATTTCTCCACATTTAAAAAATACATGCCAAATTTGTTATGATTACATGAAATAGCACTTCTACTTTTATGTGGCCTACTTGGGGGATAAATTATTTAGAGATATTGCCTTTATTATTTATGTAATTCTAAAAATAATTTTTGTGTGCGTTATTCTTATCAGTAATATTTTATTTTATTATTTTGAGTTCATGCCTATCTATGTGCTTATATAGACAATGACTATAATCTATTGTATGCTTTAATTTGATTTTAAATGAAATACATATCATAGGAAATAAGAGTTCCCATAAAACATAGTGCCTTTTCCCCAGGAAGAGATTTTTTTTTTTTTTTTTTTAGATACAAATGGTTATTCTTAATTTACATTCCCCTCTTCACCTCTCATGAGATAGCATCACTCCTCATTTCTATTGAATCTATCAGGTTCTATTTTCTTTACTGATCTATTTTAATCCGAATCTGTAAATATTGCCCTCCTTCTTGATTAGCCTTTCTTCTCTAGATTTACTTTCAAGTAGTGGTAATAGTCTGTAACTACTTTAAACCTGTCCCTTTGGACTATTAAGGATTCTACATTTAAGGATATATTGTTTTAGAACAATGGATAGTATAATAATAAAAGTACCAGTAACATGTCTAAGGGGAAGAAAGTGATGCAGTATTCTAGTATGTTAAAAATTGGCGTCTTTCAACATCAGTTTGATATTTCTGTGAATGTCCATTCACCTCAAGTGATTTCTTCAAATAATGAGTTAGCTCTCATCTTTCCTTGCAACAAATTGAGGCACTAAAGTCAGCTTTGTGGACTGAATGATAAAACATTTGAGGGTCATCTGAGCTATTCTTTGTTTTTATTGTCTTTAGTTTTGGTCACATGGTTATAAATAACTGTCTTTGTTCAGTTCCTTGGATTCTGTATCAATAAATTCTATAAGGTTCAGAATATTGACTGTTAAAAATCAAGTTGAATAGTTTCTTTGTTTTTATTTCCAGTTATTTAAAAATAGAGGCTTTAAAGTATTTTATTCAGTATTATGTTAAATGATGTCAAAAATATTTTCAAGGAATTTTTATGTATCTTTTTTAAGCTTTAATTTTGAAAAGTAGGAAATACAGATAAGGAAAAAAATATTATCTCATTGCACCACACAGTTTTAAGATAGTCCAGAAAAATATTCCAAACTTAGATAATGTGTGTGTGTGAGTGTGTATGTGTGTGTGCATGTGTATTTTCACACCCTTAATTTTTTTATGGGTTCAATCATCAAGGAATTGCTAAACCAAAATGTAACCATATTTTTGGTACGAACTCCCAGCCAGAAAATTAGTAGCAATTACAGACAAGCAGCCAAGCTTGCCCATTCTATAGATGGACATACTCATTTTCCGATTTCTTTGTCAACACTGAAAATTATTTTTTCTATCTTCTCTAATATGATCAATCAAAAAATGATATCTTATCGTGTTTTAATGTGCATTTTCCTGACTAATGAAGAACAGTTTCCAGGTTTATAGACTCTTTCTGTCTATGGTTAAGTCATTTATGCGGTAATAGGCATTTTGACTCTTCACATATAAAGTGTTTACCAGTAAAGGACATATATTACAAACCCACAGTTAAATCGTACTCAATGGTGAAAAGCTAAAAAACTACTTTCCTTAAGATCAGGACAAGATAAGAATTTCCATTTTCACCACTTATATTCAAAATGATATTGGACATTCTAGCCATAGCAATCAGACACAAAAAAGAAATAAATAGCATCCAAATTGGAAAGGAAGAAATAAAAAACTGTCATTATTTACAGATGACATGTTACTATATAGAGAGAACCCTAAAGATGCCACAAAAAAGTTCAGTAAAGTAGCAGGATACAAAATTAATATTCAGAAATAGGTTGCACTTTTATTCACCAATAACAAATTATCAGAAAGAGAATTTAAGAAAACAATCCCATTTATAGCTGTATCAAAACAAATAAAACACCTAAGAATAAATTTAACCAAAGAGGTAAAAGACTTGTACTCAGAATATTATAAGACATTGAAGAGAGAAATTGAAGAAGATACAAATAAATGGAAGCATATACCACACTCATGGAAGAATTAACATTGTTAAATGTCCACACTACCCAAAGCAATCTATAGATTCAATGCAATCCCTATCAAAATGCCAATGACATTTTTCACAGAACTAGAACAAATAATCTCAAAATTTATATGGAACCACAAAAGACCCTGAATAGCCACAGCGATCTTGAGAAAGAAGAACAAAGTTGAAGGTATTGTGCTATGTGACATCAAACTGTACTACAAAGCATAGTAATCAAAACAGCATGGTACTGGCATGAAAACAGACTCATAGATCAATGGAGCAGAATAGAGTGCCCAGAAATAAACCCACACCTATGTGGTCATTTAATCTACTATGACAAAGGAAGCAAAAATATGCATTGGGGTAAAGACAGTCTCTTCAATAAATGTTTTTGGGAAAACTGGACAGATGTATGCAAACAAAATGAAACTAAATCACCTTCTTACACCATATACAAGAATAAACTCAAAACAGATTAAAGACTTAAATGTAAGACCCGAAACCTTAAAACTGCCAGAAGAAAACATAAAGGCAGTAAACTTTTTGACGTTGTTCTTAGTAATATTTTTTCTGATATGTTGCCTCGGGCAAGAGAAACAAAAGAAAAAATAACAATGGGACTAAATCAAACTAAAAAGATTTTGCACAGAGAAGGAAATCATTAACAAAATGGAAAGACAACCTAATGAATGGGAGAAGACATTCACCAATGATACCGATAAGGGGTTAATATCCAAAATTTATAAAGAACTCACATAAACTAACGCCAAAAAAATCTAAGAATCTAATTTAACAATGGGCAGAGGACCTGACTAGACATTTCTCCAAAGAGGACATACAGATGGCCAATAGTCCTATGAAAAGATGCTCAATGTCACATCATTAGGGAAAGGCAAATTAAAACCATAATGAGATACCACCTCACACTTGTCAGAATGGCCATCATCAATAAGTCAGCAAACAACAAGAGTTGGCATAGATGTAGATAAAAGGGAACCCTCATGCACTGTTAGTGGAATTGCAGATTGGTGCAGCCACTATGGAAAACAGTATAGCGGTTCCTCAAAAAATTAAACATGGAACTACCTTATGACCCAGCAATTCCAGTCCTGGGCATCTATCTGAAGAAATCCAAAACACTGATTTGAAAAGATATATGCACCCCTATGTTCACTGCATCATTGTTTACAATAGTTAAGATTTGGAAGCAACCTAAGTGTCCGTGAATAGAGTGGATACAGGAGTGGTACATTATACAATGGAGTATTACTTCGCCATAAAAATGAATGAAATCTAACCATTTGCAACAACATAGGTGGACCTCAAAAGTATTATGCTGAGTGAAATAAGTCGGACAGAGAAAGACAAATACCATATGATCTCACTTGTATGTGGAATCCAAAGAACAAAACAAACAAATAAAATGGAAACAGACTCATAGACACAGAGAAGTAGCTGATGGTTGCTAGATGGGAGGAGGGCTGTGGGGCTGGGTGCAAAAGGGGAAGGGATTAAAAATACAAATTGGTAGTTAAGAAATAGTCATGGGGATGTAAAGTATGCACAGGGAATACAGTCAATACTATGGTAATAACTATGTATAGTGCCAGGTGGGTACTAGACTAGTCAGGGGGATCACTTTGTAAGTTATATAAATGTCTAACCACTTATACTGTACATCTGAAACTAATATTAAATAATATTGAATGTCAACTATAATTGAAAAATTTAAAAAGGGGGGAAAAGTGAAAGGGAATAAGAGGATCAAATTTCCAGGTAGAAAACAAATAAGTCATGGGGATATAATATACAGCATATAGTCAGTAATATAGTGGTAGCATAGTACGGTGTCAGACTTATCTTTAGGTATGTAAATGTTAAATAACTGTGGTGTACACCTCAAAGTAATATAACATGTATGTTAGCTATATTTTAATAAAAACCTTTAAAAAGAAAAGTATTTTTCAAGCTTACTGGCCCCTGATCTCCTTTTGGGCAGAGTACCTTGTTTCCTGTAAATCATTTTTGGGAAATACTATTATACACTATGTAATATATTTAATTACCAGAATTTTTATAAAGAATTTAACTAGCAATAAAATGTATTAAATGGTAGTGAAGCAGCTTGCAATGCAAGTAGATTCTGTCCTCCATTATTCATATAATGCTAAAAAGGTATAGACACTAAATAAACATGTATGAGTTGATTGACCCATTACATGTTGGCAGGCAGAGTCTTCAAACCTTATGAAAGTCTTCACTTAGATTTATCTGAAAGAGTTTTCATGTCTATTTTGGAAATGTTGCTATTGGGTGAAGTTACAAGGCCCTATTTTATAAAATAAGTATCTTTTAGAAAACTGAAGATACAAATATACACACGTTTCAAAAAATAATAACAGAGGTGATTTGTTGCTATGTAACAAAATATGGTCTGTTTTAACCATATATATTAGCATGCATTTGACAATAATCGGTTTAATTATAATATTTAAATAATTTCTACATAGTTTCTCTATATAATGAAGTATATAAAATGCAAGCTCTTTTAAGAAAAAAATCCCCAGTCCACCTACTAAATTTGCCAAGTGTCCCGTGGGGTTAATGGGAGGTTTAGTTTAGGCAAATCATCTACACTGGGCTACCCATCCTGCCCTCACCCCCATCTCAACTTAATTGGGCTGTCAATCACAATTAGTAGTTTTATACATTTTTCACAGCTGCCTGATCAGTGCTTTGTTTCTACCACGTTTAAATGGATGGCAGACTGAATGTATTGTTTAGCAGGGAAAGATGCTGAATGGGTAGAATACTCTCACTTTGAAGCCCTTCCATCTTTACACAACCCATACATAAAGCAAATGAGTAAGATCAACTAAATAAACAAAAAGTTTGCAAAAGCAGAAAATAACACGTGAGAGCCAATTCTAATAATGGAATTATTTAAAGCACAAGCACTGAGGGGCAAAACTTTTGCTTCCAGTTTTTTATTGAAGGCTTCTGAAAGGTGACAGGATTTAGACAAAGTCCACATTTATAAGAATATGCATCTGTTGAAGTAAATTATTGTTGATACCTCCTATCTGAACACAACTTCTGTTAAAACTCCAAAGACTGAATTGAGGTTTACTTAGTTCTTAGGTAGGTAGAATGAAATTTGCATGGTGTGTACCTGGATACATTTTTTTTATATTAACTTGATAAATATATTTTCTCAGGTTTATAAACTTTTTGCAGTAAAAGAAAAAGTCAAACTCAAGAAGTGGCAGACACCGTAAGCCATAGACACCTTATTAAAAACAGTGATTTCAAATTTAGTACTTTGACCTTTAAAACTGTTAAGTTTTGCAACGAGCAAGGGCAAATTATTTATAACATAATGAACTTATATTATGAGGAAACAGCCATAATAATGAATAAGCACTCTTATGATTCATAAAATTGATTATATAATACTTGCTCTGACTGGTCATTCCTGCCCAGTAACCAATAGAAAGGTGAAAATCCTATGCTATTTTAATTTCTATGTCTTAGCTATAATACTCTCTTCCCACAGGCTTTACAGTATTAACTTCCCATGTTGTAATTGACCACTACATAGCTATATTAATTTTTCCATTTTCTTGAATCACAAACCCTTTTCATTATATTATCAGAAAGAGAATAATACTCGTATTAAACTCTTACCTGAACACAAATCTGTTCCTCCAAGGAAATAGTCCTAAGCTCAGACCTTTCTACCTAAAAGTAGTGAAGATTCTTTTTTTACAATCTGATTTATTTCCTTTCTGAAAGGAGTTTATGATAAGGCAAGAACAGAGGCAAACAGACAACCAAAATCAAATTTAACAAACAAAGGGTAGAGATATCTACATTGGTATGTAATAGAAATGCAAACTGCTTTGTAAGGAAGGAGGGACTTGATTCTTTTATTCACCAGTAGCTGAATGTCAAATAAGGGGCAAGTATTCTTCTCAGCCTTCCAGGAACAGGAACAAACAGCAGGGTTGTCCTCCAAGAGTGCAGTGTGGTGAGCCAACAAGGCGTAAGGGTTGACAAGTCACCTTCTCAGTGTTATCAAGGGTGCTGACGAGTGCGCTTTCATGTGGGGGTGGGTAAGACTGCACATCCAAACTAGGAGTTCGGGGGGCGGGGAGCTCCCCAGAATAGGTGACATTTGAGGTCATTTTGAAGAAGGGGTTTGTCATAAGAATTGGGAATATTACAGAGGCAAAATATGACGTGAAAAAATAAGACTAGTTTCACTAGAATATGGCTATCGAACAATAGGAAAATATTTGAGCTTTTATCCCTTAATAGTGAAGGCATGTCCCCCCATCTGAACATCTCATACACTCCTCAGGTGGAGGAAGTAGTCTCATCATCAAAATACAGTGATGAAAAGTGCTGGAATCTGCAGTAAGATCCCATCAGAAATATTACGTTTTCCTCATATTATTAAAGAAAGAAATCATCATCCCCTTGAAGTGGCCTCTCTTTGTGAGAATCCCCCTTTCTTAGAATGGTGTTGCATTAGCCAGTTGGTTGTGCTTCTTGGAACGCTGAGGTTTGTGGAGAGTAATTGTCCCCTTTTTCCAGGCATCCCGGCCTGAGCAGGTCATGCCCAGGTTGTGGGCCGGAGCTGGGAGTGGGTGCTTTGGGTGCCCCAATGTGTCAGTGCGTCAATGTTTAAAGGCAAAATGGAAATCTAGGTCAGATGCCCCGAAGAGAGAGTTTTCTCTCTCTTTCAAGAGGGTCTTTCTTGGGCTGATTATAAAACTAATCAGCCATTTATCAAGCAAGTCATTATGTATCTGACCATATGAATAAACATAATTCATGTGAATATAATGTATGTTAAATACATTATTGAGTTATTATGCACAATATTTTCTTCATCAAAAAGCGGTGACCAAAAGTGCACTTACATTTGCTGTAGTTCAGCATTTTGAATGTCCCATTTTCCTCCTGCCATTGATGAAAGTATGACAGTTCCTCTGATTACGTTCTCCCCTCCACACATGGCCCAGGCATGTGGAAGATGGTTCCTTATTGCAGAGGCAAGACATTAGGGTGAATTCTTAGAAAGTCTGGTCGTTTAAGGTTTTAACAGTACTTCAGATTTTGTTCCGTTAATAGATCTTGACACCCTAGAAGAAGAGCCCGGTTCTGAGCTCATTAATAAACAAATTTGAATGCTACAGTGCCAGTCCTGACCGCAGAGGTACCCATTAGTGACTTTCCTCCATTGTACTATAATGTAATCAGGAACATGGAAGTAACAGACTATTTTGTTTGTTAATCAGAAGTAATTCAGAACCATTACAATTCAAAAATAAAACCTGTTTGTTTCCTTTGTTTTTAATGAAAATAATTGATAGGTTCTCCTCAATGCTCATATTTTTAAGGTATAAATTATATAATTTAAATCACTGTTGCAAATGTAAAGTGGCGTTTCTGTGTACAGCCTCTTTAAAAAGATTCAGTCTGTTACATGTAAATCTGAATGGTTATAGTGAATTACCAACTCTGGACGTGAAAGCACCATAATTTACTAGCATGCCTCTCTGGCAGGAGTGTACAGCATGCCCTGAAGCCCACCTCCTCTCCCAGTTTATACCATTCTGAGGAGGCAAACCCATTCAAGTGTCACAAATATCATTTCATGGAGTGTATTTTAAAATTTCTTTAGACACAAAGTATCTGTTCATCTAGGGTACAGAGGTGATATTTTATTTCCAGGGTTCCATATGTTACAGTCCATTTTCAAGCCTCTATTTTTTTGCCAGACCATTGGGACCTATCATGACTACTGATGGCCTGATGCAGGAGGCTCTGGATTCAGGTGCCACGATAAAGGCCAGCAGGATGGTGGCTGTGTGTCTTCCCTGGCTAGTGCATGTCCAGGCCAGGTAACTGGGTACAACTGTGCCCTACTCAAGAACACCAGGTCACTGGACACCTGGGGCCAAAATCCAGCCTGCCTTCATTCCCCAAGCCACGTGCTTGAGAGACTCAGTCTATCCAGGGCACAGAAGCACGTTGTGGGTCAGTGGCCACCATCTGGCCAGGATAAACAGCCTGCAGTTAAGTGTAACAAAGCTGGTCGAGTCCTTTCAACGGGCAGGCATGCAACAGTCCACTCGACTAAAAGAGCAGAGTAGGTTTTCCTCTGTGAAATGTGCACTTACTCAGGAATTGTCTCTAATCTAGTTACCCCAGTGTGGATAGCAGAGGAATCCAACTCAGCGACAGCGCAAAATGTGCCGTGAGACCTGCCTTTGCAGCCTGACACTGCTCCCGTATTCTCATATCCGCAGTAGTTAGCCTCCCAAAGACTGTGGTCACGTTTATTTAATCACTGTAAGTAAATCAGTGCAGAATCAACATTACCCCTGGAATGCTGGCGCCCTCTGGCTACTGTGATCATAATCATGAGTCCTCTGTGGCCAAGATCCCGAAAGGAAAAGCCGCAGATACTTTTACTCCAGGCGTCGGGTTTATCTTCCCAGGGCAGCAACCCCGTCCACCCCCCTTCATGTTTGTGGGCACCCCACTTTTCTCCATTGTAAGGCACCCGTACTTTCATATTTCAGATATTCTGCAGGTGAGTATAAATACAGTGGGTTTTTTTCACCCCAAACTAGTATTAAATCAATGATATATCTTATGATGAATACTGCCTTACAGTTGAGGAATTATGACTTCTTAGTACGGTGTTCCATCCGTTCCATACCTTGTAGGCAGCATATAAATGGTTTTATACTTAATGCAATTATTGATATATAGCTTTTGAATAACCTTTTTACTATGACTTGTAAGAGATCCTAAAACATTCCTATGATTATTTTGAATTTTGTCCCTGGGAAGGAATATTTGCTGTGTTTTTACATAGTTTATTATAGACATAATATATTAGTATAATATATTTACTGTATTCCAGTGAAAAACCTGAGTTTCATCCTGGAAGCCTACTTAAATTCTATCAGTCAGGTTTCTGTTTTCAATGGCTATGGAAACAGTACAATTGTAATAATATTTCAATATGATTTCATTACTTATGAGAGCCCATCACGAGCCATGCAATCACTAAGGGAAAATGAAATTATTTATAATTTATTTTTTATTATAATCACTTTAATTAAAGATTATTGTATTAAAAATAAAAGTCCAAGGAATCCAGGAATTGTTCTAAAAATGCAGCTTAGTAAATACCAACACTCACTTCCAAAAATAGAAAACTGTTCAATTGTAATGTTAAAGACATTATGAAATTACTTCACAGTTACCGCTACACTATTGGATAACCCTGAAAATTACACAAAAACATTATGGAACAATCTGCAGCTTGAATACAAAAGATTTGTATCCTGGTGTCATCATGGCATGAAGTTTAATCACCAGGCCAGTGTATGTTGCAAAACGATGACTCTGCAGTTTTTTGGTAAGGGCATTACATTTGAGGGTGGTGCCAGTCATTTCAGGGACACCTTTTCAGGGCCAAAGAGTCAGTTGAATGATATGAGGTCATCAACAGTACGGCCATGAATATCAAAATTTTATTCATATTGTACAACCAAAGAAGGGGTCCTTTAATTGCTGAGCATCACAAAACGTTCTCAGAGCACTTGACTTGTATTAAAATTCAATAGTCATAATTATTTGAGTGCTAAATTACTTTTCCAAATGGGGAAAAAAGGAATTCAGGAAAACCTCATTTGAAACCTCAGAATGAAAGAATCCCTGACCTTTTATGGATGGCTTTTCTGTCATCAATAAATGTTTGTTGGCCTAATGACCAATTAATTGGTAACAAAGAGGTTTGAACTACATGTTTCGTCATTGGAATAATATTTTAGGTGGTGATTGAACTGGCGGAGAGCCAAGTTCTTGAAGATGTTTTATCATTTTGGGTTAACAGTGTGCTACATAGACTAGCAAGTTGAAATTTTATAAAATTAAACAATTAAAAATGTTAAGTGATTTTACAGTAAGAATGATTGGCCTGTGGCTAATATATTGTGTAATAGAAGACTGATTTTACTTACAGAAATTTAGATTATTGTAAGTGACTTAGATTTTACCAAGGGAAGTTAAGGCTGAACTTTGAAGCCTTGAAGAGCAACCCCTTTAAATAAATAAACTCCAAAAACCAAAGTTACGTTGATATCTGTTGTAAATCAGTCTGTAGCCTTTGGCTCCACTGTATGGTATTTTGAAAGTTCTAGAAAAAAATAATAGTGATCAGAGTATGAACTTTCAGTTTTAAATGAATAAGCTCTGGAGAGCTGATGTAGAGCATGGTGACTACGTACAGCTAATAATAATCTATCGTGTACTTGAACATTACCAAGAGAGTTGATCTGAAATACACCAACCACACTACACACAATGGTAACTATGGGAGGTGACGGATGTTAATTGGTTATATTGTGGCCATTTCACAATGTATGCATATATCCAAACATCATGTTTTACACTCTGCTTATATACAACTTTAATTGTCAAATATAAATAAATAAAAATCTAAGTCCTCTAAATAAATAAAAAATTGATCTAAAAAACACAGAGAGAGACTTTGGAAAGGCCAATGAGTTAAAGGATGCTTTCAATATATTGTCTGAAATCAACTATATTTGCAACATTAAGTACAGAATAAATATATCTAAGATTTCTGTTATTCCCAGAATGGTTTTTGATGTGTTTATGTTTATTTATGCTTGTTTTGGGAGGAAGGGCAAGTTTTCCACCCCAAACTGGCATATAAACATTTTTACAGTTTATTTCAAACTAAATGTATATTGAGATATTTTAAGTAAATTTGGATTTTAAAAGCATCATTGCTATAAAATGCAGTTTTCCAACAGGAATTAATAAATATTTCACGATAGAAAATTCATAAATAACTGTCTATACTTTGGCTTTACAGGGGAGAAAACGTGGTTCTTTGTAGTGTGCAGGCTGGTAGATAGTTTGCACGTTTCAGCTTGTCCAGGACTGCCCTGGTTTATAACCATCTCCTCTGATAATTACCGATATTGCCTCTTTTTACTCTCACACATGTCCCAGTAATTCTGTGGTCACCCGATCGAGCAGCCGGCCTGTTTAGGCCGTCAGTAATAGCTCCCGTAAATCCAGTATTCAGAATAGAGCTTTTGGGGACACTGAGGATCCAACAATTAAATCACAGTAAAAGGTGACGAACAGCACCTTGGATTTAGAATAATTAAAAAAATAATTCAAGTTCCAAGCCTTCCTCTTATTTATTCTGTTGCAAGTCTTGGTCTTTCTGAACCCATGAAAATTGGATAATAAGAAGTATGGTATCTAAGAAATGATACAAGAAATGTGGAAATATTTCGTAAATTTTGAAATAATATTTAAACCCACAGTATGGTTTAACTCAAAGTTTTACTTGTCAAGAACACAGAGTTAAGTATAATTACTATGTGAGAGGGCAAACCCTGCCCTTGAAACTAAGCTTTACATATTTTATCTTGCTATTATGTCCTCACAGCAGATTAAGTGACCCCCAAATACTAGAGGATGCCAAAAGTGAAAATTGTGGTCTTAAGTCATTTTCATTTCTATATAAAATATGAGCACTTTATATGCATATTTCAACACAATGATTATGATAAAGCAGTGTTCGCACATTACAGGTTTTGATCCTGGTGACTTCTGGGAATTTATTTCTGAACTGCTAATGTGTACAAAAACATTCTGCTGGACTGGGGAGATCAGAGCACATGGAGCAAAATCATTTCTCCATTCTGCCTTGTGTGTAAACAATCATAACTAAGGCAGAACAAGATCAATATAATAGAATAAACAAGGTAAAGTGAATGCGTAGAAAAGAAGAGTTTATTGCTAATCCGAGCATTCTGGGGATCCCATCACAGAAGTGGCCTCCGCCCTGAGCCTGGAAGGGTGAGGAGAGTCTGGGGAGATGGAGGAGGTGCTCACGCAGGGCACTCCAGCCCGAGGGAGATGAGAAGCCACACTGCAGAGAGCAGAGTGCCCAGTGGCCCAGAGGGTGGCAGGCGGCCCTCTGACACAGGTAGTGACGCGTGCTTGAAGAGATCTCTGAGGAGATGGACCTGGAAAGCTGTCAGGGTTAGGTTGTAATACACCTGGAATTTCAAGTAAGGAAAATAAACTCTTTTCTACAGGATTGGGAAAACTTCTGAGTGTTTGACAAGGGCAGTGACATGATGAGGTTTGTATTTTGGGAAGATAATTCTGGCAACAATAAGTAGTATTGATTGGGGAAGGAAGACATTAGAGGCTGGGCGACCACTTCAAAGACTGTAACAATACGCCAAATGAAAAATGGTGGAGTGTGGAACTGGGACTGTGGATGGCACAGAGGGAGTCAGACTGGAGAAGCATTGCGGAATCGATTGGACCACAGTTACCGACTGACTGAAAATGGGATTGAGTCAGAGGGAGGAGTAAAAATGACCTTGGCTATTGAGCTTGGCTGATTGGGAAGATAATGAGACGAGATCCCCAGTAACAGAAGCAGCTTTGCTAGTTCAGGATGAAGCATGGAGTCCGGGTGATGTCTGGCTGTCTCTATGTGTCCACCTGACAGTTTTATATTCAGATCTTGAACTCAGAAAAGGTAGATACCTGTGCTTTTTGGATCATGAGATAAATTTGCCAAAGCCAACTCACAGTCAAACTAGAACTGGAATTTTCAGGAAATTTCTACCGTTCTCAAGACCTATGAAAACTTTAAACATTTTGTGGAATTGGTAAAATTGGAGGCCCGCCTGAGCTACCAGACACAGACAGCCTCTGTCTGTCCTCTCATTCTGAACCATGAGGTCTGTAATAATCAGATGACAATTTAAAAATTGCATGTGGCTAGTTTTTGCAGCAATCTGGATGCTGTTCCCTTTGCCCTGTCCTCATTTGCCCTTTTACCTTCAGTCAGAAACAGCAGTCTGATTAGGAAATAAGCAGGGTGTTTTAGAGAGGGTGCCTATAACGTAATGCATTGTATTCTGGAAGGGGCATCCTCACCAGTAAAGCCACAGGCAGTGAACAAAGAGCCTTGGTAACAATGTACTTAGAGGGGATTAGGTTTCTTGTGCTATAGTAATAACCAACTTAGAGGAAAGCCAATATTGAGTGCTTACAAAGTGCCAGGCACTGTGCTAAAATTTTCATATGCATTATCTCATTTAATGCTACAATTGAGATTTTCCTACACTAGCCCCCCTTTACCCATTGGGGATACATTCCAAGATGCCGGTGGATGCCTGCAAGTACCAAGGCCTATAGATACTATATTTTTCTATACATAGATACCTATGATAAAGTTCATAAATTAGGCATACTAAGAGAGCAACAATAATAACTAATAAAATAGAGCAATTACAGCAATATACTCTAATAAAAGTTAAGTGAATGTGGCCTCTTATTTCAGAGGATCCCTTGCTTACGTCTTTATGCAGACTCAGTGCTTTCTGGTGTAACACGGTGCTGTCAGTCAACACGTTCTCTGTTCATGTCTCCACCCACAAATTTAATACCCTTTCCAGCTTAACAAGCACTTATCACGCACGCACTGTGGCCATAAATTTTGCAGTTTGAGGTGCGATGGCAAAACTAGTACGAATTTTGTTTTCCTTCATTACAATTTCACAGAGAGAAGAGCAGCTCTTACCGTAGATCTTAGCAACCTCAGCATAAGAATTTTTTTCTTTCCTTGTTAAGTGTAGAACTTTTACCTTTTCATTTAAAGGAAGAGTTTTATGGCTTCTCTTTGGCATATCCGATTTTCCAGCATCACTAGTCTTGAGCTTTGGGGCCATTATTATGTAAAATAAGGGTGCCATGAATACAAAAACACAGGATGGCAGAGATTCTATTCCACTACTCAGAACATAGCACAATTTAAAACTTATTAATTATTTCCAGAATTTTCCATTTAATATTTTCAGACGGTGGTTGACCACGGGTAACTGAAACCGTGGGGAGCGAAACTGCAGATACTATTATCCCCCATTTACTTAGAAGGAATCTGAAGCAGAGAGAATTTAAATGACTTGGCCACATTAGCACTGCTTGTCATTTATTCAACCCGGCTGATTCTAGAACCTACCCTTCTAACTCCTATGCTCTGTTGTTATATGAAGATGTCAGAGAGGAGGGGAGTAAGGATTCTACCTTGATCTAGCAGAGCTATACTAGATGAAAGCCTGATGAAAACTCGGGGAGTGTCTGTTTGTTCTATAAAGCTGTGGTTGCAGAACTAAGAAGATTCAATCTTATCCATATGGATAGAGACTCAGGTAAATCCACCTGTAATCCACCAAACCTGTCTGTTGGCAAGTGCAAGGCTCGATGTCATTATTTAAGAAGGAGAAGATGGGAAAATGTAGAACAAGAGAAAAGAATGATTTCTACTAACTGAGGGGAAGAATGCATTCAAAGAACACTTTACTACATTATCCAAAAGAAAAGAAATGTAAAAATATTTGGTATCTTCAATAGGTTTCGAGAAAACATGTGTGTTATAAATCAGAGAGAGCTATAAGATCAGAATAGAGTGAGCTGAGAAGGAAATGGTGTAAGTTTGAAGAGAGTGAGAAAAAATATGGACTAAAGATTGCAGAGAAATTAAAATGCAGTATCAGAATTTAATTTTGCTTTGAAGATAGAGTAGTTCAAAGTAATACTGACACTGGAAGTCAAATTCCTAATGTGGAGGAGAAAAGTTTGTTCTCCATAATATTAAGAAAATGTACAAAAGTTTTAAAATATGAGACAATAATAGGTAAGGTAGAGAATGGAGCCCGAACCGAAAAATAATGGGAATTCCTGAAAGCAGACATTTCTTGAATGGGAGAAGATCTGAACATTTGAAATAGGAACAGTAATCTAATATAAATTATTAGATAATTTTTATTATTCTTATAAACAAATGAATAAAAGAAATAAGGACAGGAAGAGAGAAAAAGAAGGAGAGAAATGTATATCATGATATTGTCAGATTTCTTGTAATATAAGCACAAAGGAAATAATTTTGTAATTATTTAGATGGGGAAAAAGGTTTCCCACAAATCAGATCGGTAAAATGAACTGACTTCAGATTTTATCCTCTGTACCAAATGCCTGAAGATGCTGGGGGCTATATCCACAGAGCACTAAAGAAAAAACTCTATGAATCAAAGTTTTTATGCCTACTATATTACTTTCATAGTACTGCCTAACAAGTTCCCAAACTTAGCAAATTAAAACAATTTCCATTTATTATCTTCACAGCGTCTATGGGTATGGATCAAACGGGTCCTTGCTATAGATCAGTATGTTACATATGTAGTGATTTATGGACTGAAGATCTAGCATCTCAGTTTAAGCTTTATGCAGTTATTCATAGTTAATATACTGTGGTAACTAAATCTGAACTGTGTTGTTGAGGGACTTATATTATTTAGCCAAATCATTGCAACTGAAATTCATGCACACCCAGAAGAGACAGAGTGGAGACTGTCTATATCTGCAAAGGAATGGGTTCTGAATGGTAAATCTAATTTTTTAATTCTTTCTATCTTTTTTTGTATGTTTCACTTGAAGGTTAATGAATATATTAATACAAGTCTGACAATTAGGTTCACGAACTCATTCTAGAAAAAGTGCTGCATACTGCATTGCTGAGTCACCTTCAAAATACTCTCCTTGCAAAACTATGCACTGACGCCAGCACCTCGTCCACCCTTCAAAGCAATTCTGGAACTCTTTTTCTGGAATGGCCATCAGAGCTGTCATCGTATTACCTAATGTCCTGAATGTCATCCAAATGTGTTCCTTTCAATATTTCCTTTATCTTCGGGTAAAGAAAGAAGTCACTGGGGGGCAGATTAGGTGAGTAGGGAAGGTGTTCCAATACAGTTATTTGTTTACTGGCTAAAAATTCCCTCACACACAGTGCCTTGTGAACTGGTGCATTGTCGTGATGCAAGAGCCATGAATAGTTGGCGAAAAGTTCAGGTCGCGTAACTTTTTCACGCAGCCTTTTCAGCACTTCCAAATAGTCAACTTGGTTAACTGTTTGTCCAGTTGATACAAATTCATAATAATCCCTCTGATATCAAAAGAGGTTAGCAATATTGTTGCCACAGGTTCGCAAATTTAATTGTCAGTTCTCATGCATTAATTTTTAAACAAAAGAAAATACATTTTATATTAAAAATGGGTATTAAAAATACAAAAAATGCACCAAGTATTGATGGTAGTGAAGATAAGTGGAATCACCGGTGATTTGTCTTCTGTATTTTAATATTTAAATTTCAACATTGAGCATATATTACATATATGATCTTAAAAGAAACAATTTCTAAAGAAAGGTTAATTTGTAGACATTTCTACATTTACCTGTGGTATAATTTAGTCAATAAATATTTATCAAGACCTACTACAGCATATACCAGCACACGCCTAAGGCAGTGTGTATTTTTCTATACTTAAGGATCTTACTGTGTAAGGGGAGAGACAGACACTTAAACAGATGAATTTAAATATAGCATAGTAAGTATTCTTACACATTGCAGCACAGAGAACAGAGTAATAACTAAAAATCAGAGGTTTCCCAATGTGAACTGATTTATTGCAAATGAAAGAAGTCCAATAACTTAGCTTTTTTTTGTTTCTTCTTATACCGTTACTCCCTTTTCAATGATGAGCTTTCTGTGAAGAGAAATAATTTGAGACAAAATGTGTAAAATTCTGTGGTTAAAGGATAAGGAATATATCTGCGATCTTTGGACATCTATAGTGAGTTTTTGAAGAGTATTCAAAAATCCAGTGGAGTTATTTTGTTCTATGATGCTTCTTTATGAATGTGCCAAAAGAAACACATATTGAACCCTATTTGCATTATCAGGAACATTTGAGGTGAAATTAATTCTGAAACACACACGTAGATAGATAGATAGATAGATAGATAGATAGATAGATAGATAGATAGATAGATAGATAGACAGACAGATATTCTGATTTGGAAACAGGCATTTTTACTGAGCCACCCAGGTGAACAATTTCAAAAGTTTTAATCAAATCCCCACTGTATTCATTTTCAGTTTAGTATTTAAGGGGCTATTAGATTGAAAAGATCTTAGGGAGAACATTATGTTACATTTTTGATGCCCTCAGAAGCATCTCTAAAGGATTTTCTTATTTTCTCACCACCACATCCTAAGCCACGCAGAGGACACATAGCTGATATGTGGAGAAATATTCCTTCATTAATTTGTTCTTCAGTGTGTATATATATACACATATAATGTATATACATATATATATATATATATATATATATATATATATATTTTCCCCTTCTTTCACCCCCCTCCCCCAGACACACACACTCTGGTTCAAGCTGTTGTTTCTCAGTCTAATTGTGTAGGACACAGCTCTCTGGCCCATACTGGTAGGTTGCCAGTCGTCAGTTGGCCACTCACAGCAGCTCATGGCAGCTCATGCCAACCTCCGGCTGCTCACTGTCAGCCCAGCTCCAGGGAGAGCTGTTGTTCACAATCTTTGTGGAAATAGAACCGGTGACCTTGGTGCTCCAACCACCTGAGCCACTGGGCCTGCCCACTTCAGAATATATATATATTTTATTGGGGAAGGGGAGCAGGACTTTATTGGGGAACAGTGTGTACTTCCAGGCCTTTTTTTTTTTCCAAGTCAAGTTGTCATCCTTTCAATCTTAGTTGTGCAGGGTGCCGTTCAGCTTCAAGTTGTTGTCCTTTCAGTCTTAGTTGTGGAGGGTGCAGCTCAGCTCCAGGTCCAGTTGCTGTTTTCTAGTTGCAGGGCACCTGCTGGTTTTCTAGCCCACCATCCTTTGCGGGAGTCGAACCGGCAACCTTGTGGTTGAGAGGACGCATTCCAACCTACTGAGCCATCTGGGAGCTCAGTGGTAGCTCAGCTCAAGGTGTCATGTTCAATCTTAGTTGCAGGGGGCAGAGCCCACCATCCCTTGCGGGAGTCGAGGGATTGAACTGGCAACCTTGTGGTTGAGAGCCCACTGGCCCATGTGGGAATCGAACCGGCAGCCTTCGGAGTTAGGAGCATGAAGCTCTAACCGCCTGAGCCATCGGACCGTCCCCCAGAATATATTTTGATCTATTTTGAGCCGAGTACTACACAGAGACCTTAGTACACCATTGAACATGATCTTCCAGCCTTCCTTATGAGCTTAGGGGGAAATAACCTGAAGCAGGATGCACTTAGAGCTAAGCTCACAGAACATGGATCCATTTCAAATGTGTTTTCCACTGTTTACAAGGCCTCCAGGAAGTTTTTCTCTTCATGTATCCACCCCATCCAATGTCAGCTTGGTATTTAGTTATAATTGTATTCCTTTTTTGGTCTTTTCCAAAAGAAAACATCTTATTTGACAGCACCTTGGTAATAACCAAACTACAACAATTTTATCCTTAGAGATCTTGATCTAACATAATAATAAGAATGGCTACCATGTCATTTCAATGTGTACAAAGAATGACCCTGCATTTGTGGGCAAAGGTGTACAGATAAAAGACAGGTAAGAAGTGGGAGAGGGCAGGAGGGGGACAGAGTAAGGAAGATGAGGGGGTGGAGAGCAAAAAGGAAAGGGATTGAGAATAGAACAAGAATAAAAAGCAATTGAGATTCATTATGGAAAACTTTTTCAAAGCTACTTTTTAGTGACTCTATAAAAATTAATTATATGAGAAAACGCTATAATGAAAAGTTTAAAAATGCCTAGAGGTGAGACTGGATATAGTTCAGACCAACATGTTTCTTTCATCTTAGTATCACTTGGCAGAAACAGAAAGAGGGACATTGGCCTCTTAGGAACTGAGGGTTTGATATCCTGGATTGGATCTGGAAGATTCTGAGACAAGAGGAAAGGATCTGGAATGCTCACTTCCCTAATTGGAAGAACAGCCAGTGTTCTCACCCTTCGTATATTCTGACTTGTCCTACAGGACTTAATCCTCCCACATCAGCTGCTGTCTATGCATGTCTAGGTCCAGAAGTTATGGACAGACATTCTGTAGGCTTAGAAGCTTCATGAATTACACACACACACACACACACACACACACACACACACACACACACTCACAGTCTTCTTTCAGGGAGTGAATACGTGAATAAATGAGGGTCAGTAAAGGTGTGGGTACATCTCTGATCAATAGATTCCAAAACAGTGTGCAAGAGAAGGTTAAGAATATTGAATGTGCAGTCCTGGTCTTTGAGGGACATGCGATGGAATGTCAGGAAGCCTGGCATCCCGAGTGGGCCTATTGACCGAATCCAGAACTGATACACACGTTGGCATTTTTTATATTCCTATAACCAAAGATTAGTTATTGTGTACCACTTCCAGGTTTTGTCAATTGTATAAAATAATAGCATTTATAAAGCCTTTGATATCCACAGATCAAAAGTACCTTAGAGATATAAATTATATTTCCATGGTGTTCTTGAAGAGATCTGATACATTCAATATAATTTTCCCATCATGTTTTTTCAACTCAGAATTTTTGCTTTATTAATAATGTTTTACAACATTTTTCTATATATTCCACTGGAAAACCTCACTAGCCTGACAAGATCTTTTAGACATAACCATGGCATTAGGGACATAGCTAAGTTACTTTGTGTTATGTCAGTGATTTTGCTAAGAACATTTTTTAAATAATGATTTAAAAGTGGTGGGAAGTAGTTACTATTATGTATTTTGAATTTGATTGAGTCTTTGAAGCATTAATCTTGGAAAATACCTCTTTTTAAAAACGGAATTATTTATAATCTTAATGTGCCCTACAACTGCATTAAATTTTTTTTGAATTAATAATATATTTACATAGTTTAAAATTCAAAAGGTATTAAAAAGCAAAAAGTGTTTTGTCCACCCAGTTCCCTTCCCCAGACAGAACCAATATTATCAATTTATTGGATCTCCTCCTAAAGATACTTTGTTCATATTCAAGCAATGTGTATATTTTACGCAAATAATAGCATTCTGAGCACAATTTTGCACCTTGCTTTTTTGCACTAAGAAATATATTTTGGAAATCATTGCTTTAGCAACCCATAAAGAACCTCATTATTCATTTCTATGACTGGGTAGTATTTTACTGATGGATGTCATTTAACCAGACTCCTATCGATCGTCACCTGAGATGTTTCTAATTTACTGTTGCTAATGAAAATGCATCAACGAATAGTTTTGAACATATGTCATTTCACATATGCACAAATATAACTGAGGATAGTTTTTAGAACTGGAATTCCTAGGTCAGAGAATGTGATTGTTTGTAATTTTGGCATATATTGCCAAAATGCTATCTATAAATCTGTTGCCAATTTTTTTATTTCTGTAAACTAATATCGCTTTCTTCAACTTTACGAACAAAATGGTATTTAACCATCTCATCTTTCCCAACTGATGGGCTTCTCAGAATATCTTTAATTTGCTTTCTTTTATTATAAATTAGGTTGAATATACTTCATATGTAAAAGAGGCATTTTCTGCAAACTATTAGTACTTTGCCCATTTTTCTATTGGATTATTGGTCTTTTTCTTGTTGATCTATAGGAGCTTTTCAGATATTAGGGAAATTCGGAGTGTAGTTATCATTCTCAGTTTATCATTTACCTTTAACTTTGACTTTGGTTTTTAATATGCAGATTTTTTAAATGCAGTTGAAGTTATTGGTGTTTTCTTTTATGTGTTCTGGGTTTTGTGCCACTGTTAGTAGACTTTTACTCTTCCAAGATTATAAAACAATTATTCCATCTATTTGGTCTATAATTTTTATGGTTTTATTTTTTACATTTAAATCTTTGATCTACTGGAATTTATCCTAATATAAGGTGTGGCATAGCAGGAGTACACACACAACATTCAATCAGAAGACATAATGAAAGGAAGGATCATTATCGTAAACAACAAACTAAAGTAGTATATGTAGGAATAGTCCACCTTCCTGTTGCTTTTCCATCTTTATTGAGGTAAAATGGACAAATAAAATTGTAAGCTACTTAAAGTGTACAAAATGATTTGATATATGAGTACATATATATTGTGAAAGGCTTTTGAAAGTCTTTACCCTTATCGAGTTAATTAACATCCATCACCTCCCATAGTTACCTTTTAATTTTGTGTGTGTGTGTGTCTGTGTGTGTGTGTGTGTGTAAGAACAACTAAGTTCTATTTTTTTTAGCAAATTTTGATTATACAGAACAGTGTTATCAACTACAGTCAACATGTTATCCATTAGATCCTCAGACCTTATTCATTTTATAACTGGAAGTTTGTACCCTTTTACCAACTTCTGCCTATTTCCCCCATCCCCCAGCCCCTGGCAACCACTTCTCTACCTTCTATTTCTACGACTTTGACTTTTTCTCTTTTTTTAGATTACAAATGTAAGTGATAACGAAGTATTTTTCTTTGTCTGGCTTGTTTCATGTGGCATAATGCCCTCCAGGTTCACCCATGCTGTCTCAAATGGCAGGATTTTCTTCTTTTCTATGGCTGATTAATATTCCATTACTTATATATAGAACACATTTTATTTTTCCATATGTCTGTTGCTGGACACGTAGGTTGTTTCTATGTCTTGGCTGTTGTGAGTAATGCAGCAATGAACATGGGGGTGCGGAGAACTTTGAAACACCGATGACATTTCCTTTGGATACAAACCCGGAAGTGGGCTTGCTTGGCATTTCTATTCTTAATTTCTTGAAGAACCTCCCTACTGTTTTCCATAGTGGCTGCACTAGTTTACATCCCCACCAACAGTGCACAGGGTTCCCTTTACTCCACATTGTCACTAACATTTGTTATGTCTTTTTAATAACAGGGGCCCTAACAGGTATGAAGTGATATCTAATTGTGGTTTTGATTTGCATGTCCTTTATTAGCGATGTTGAGAAACTTTTCATGTACCTGTTGACCATTTGTGTGTCTTATTTGGAAAAATGTCTATTCAGACTCTTTGCCCATTTTTAATTGGATTATTATTGTTGTTGTTGCTATGAAGTTGTATGAGTTCCTTATATATTTAGGATTTTAACCTTTTATCAGGTATGTGGTTTGCAAATATTTTCTCCTATTCCATAGGTTGTCTTCTCATTTTGTTGATGGACCTCTCATTGCTTTGGGTGGCATCTCCTTCTACCTAGGAAAGAACTTCACTCTGCCTTTTTCTCATGTTCCCACAACCCTTTCCTTACTACTGGATTATTGACCTCATCAGAGAAACAGGCCCCAAATCTTCTCTTTTAAACAGTTAAGACTCCATGGAATCCACATACTCTTCTAGTTTGGCAATTCTATCACTCACTCACTTTCATCATAACCCACTTAATTAAAAGAATGGTCTTCTGTCCTGAATCTATTACTGCCCATTTATTCCTCCTCAGTCTGACTCCTGACCCAGCCCTCCCATGAGGTTATTTTAGCCCATTCCATTAACATCCATATTGACCAAGACAAAGAACATTATCTTATCATTGTCTTAATCCCTTTGTTTCATCTGATTTTATTGATTATGATTTCTTTCTTAAAACACTCTCTTTTTTCAGTTTTATAATACTATTCTCCCAGTTTCCAACGAGACTTCCCAAACTGGGCTTTCTCAATATCCTTTCCAGGCTCTGATTCCTCTGTTTGCCCTCAAATAAGAGTGCTCTTCTGTTGTTTGCTTTCCCCTTTAGATCACTTTCTATGATTGCTATTTAAGTCATTAGTCACACAGTTAATGATTTGCTGCTTATCTCTTCTATTAGGATATAAACAGAGGTTACATCGGGCCCTTACTGGGCTCTTCAGCCTCATCTCTACTTCACTCTCTTGTTCTAGGTCAAATTCAGGTCAAGTTAATGTTGTGTGAGCTTGTTCTCCCTTAGTTTGAACCCTCTTTGATCCTATCATTATGTGGCTCCTTCTCATCCATCAGGTCTTAGCTTAAATGCTGTATCGCAAAGAGATCTTTCCTAACCATACTACCTAAGCTGATCTTCCTTACTATTCCTTGTTTAAACCTTCTTTATTTCTGTCTAGAACTGATCTAATTTATTTCTTCTTCATTAAAATATATACTTTGCAAGTATAGGGATGTTTTATATTCTTATAATATCCTTAGTATGTGTTTGGTATTTAGTAGGTGACTGATAAACATACGTTGATGGAAGCAAGGAAGGGAGGAAAAAGAAAGAAATGAAGAGAGGGAGGGAACAAAGAGAAAGTATGATTTTACTAGTTCACCATTATTTCCTCAACACATAGCAAAGTGATTTTCACATTATGGGTATTCAATAAATATTTGTTTAGGAAACTAACTTCCCAGAGTTCTGTGCTCAGCCCTCTGTTCTCATTCTACACACTTCATACAGATTCCTGGGTAACTTCATCTACACTATTATTACAACTACCATTGATATGCTAGTGACTGAATCAAAATCTGAGTCCATCAATTTCTGGTCCACCTGTGTGAGAGCCTAGTGGACATTCCTACTTAGTGATATCACAAGACCCTCAACTCACATGCCCAACATCAAACTCACTGCCTTCCCACTCAAAACAAATCCTCATTCTGTTTTCATTTACCTTAATGAATGAGACCATCATCTGTTCAGATATCACCGAGTCATCTATATTACCCCCTTTCTTTCATAGTTTCTACATATAATCAATTACATCCTGTATGCTCTAATTCCTTAACCTCTCTCAACTCCTCTTTTCCTCTCTGTCACGCTGAAGTAATCTGAAATGTCCACAATAACTCCCTAACTAGCATTCTTGCCATGGATATTCCTCAAATTTAAATCTAGTCATACCACTTTTCTTAAATCTTTCGGGATCTTTACATTTTCTTACCTGTTACTCAAGCAATACTCATAGAAGAAATTAACTTCTAAATTTAGTAACTAGGGCCTTCTCACAGTCAGGCCCTTACTTTCGTGTGTTATATGTATCCCGTACCCTGGTCATAAGGAATGATTTGCCATTGCTTTCACCCATGCCTTGCTTCTACCTAGAGAAGCCTTTCTGCATTCCTAATTCTTGCTCATTCATTAAAACTCAACTTAAGCATTTCCTCCTCTTGAAAGCCGTTCTTCATCCTGCCATGATGATGCTATCTGTCCTATGTCTTCTGTGCATTCTTCCATTGTGTCACTTGCCACATTAAACTCTAACTGTTCTTTTACTTACCTTCCCCTCCTCCACCAGAAGGTAGCAGACTTTGGTTGGATAAATGAATGACTACGGAAGAGTTTATTCTTCAAGAAGTTATCTAACAAGTTGAAACAATGAATGGTTAGAACCTAGAGCCAGTTTTGGAGGAAGATAAAACCTAGATACCAAACAAAACCGGATGACTAGTACAGACAAAACCAAAAACAGGGAATGGAGCCTAAGACACAAGAATCTTGTGAGCAAGAGTTAGAACCCAAACATTTAGGGGTTTATATCATAAGCATTCAGAATAGATAATGAGATCCCCAAATTTTCTAATGCTTTTAGAGTTTAAGTTTGAGTGTAGACTGCAGGTAGGATAGCCTCTGTTAGCATGAAAGTTGGTGAGGCAACTTGTTACATGTAATTAAATCTCTCAGAGGAGAAGTTCACCTGGGTAAAAAGGGAAGGAGGGTAGGAAGATGATTTGAGTGGTTACTATGTATTGAGTATTTACATGCATTATCACAATTAATCCTCAGAATGACCAAGTGAAAGGATGTTGTTACCTGTATTTTACTGCCAAAGGAAGTATTTTAGAGAAATTAAATAGCTTAACCAAAGTGACAAGGCAAACAACTGAGAGACCTAATATTCAACTTGAATTTTTCAGGTTTCAAAGTCTCGCACTGCGACCAGGCTTTTTGTTGATATCTACAGCTTCATTAGTATTGTTTTTTATCATCATTCATAAGAAGAAATTTTTATTTTTTGCATTATCGATTGACCCTCTAGTATGGTATAGTTGTATATATATATAAAAAGAAATGGCCATTTGTGAAAAGAAACTGTGAATATTAGTTGTATTATCTTCACTAATAACTAAATATCTATCTGTATAAAACCAAACTAGGGGCATATTTTCAATCAGTAGGTCCAGTATTGTCACTTAGATTTCATCTATAAAGAATAATCATTTTTAATACATCTGCTAAGTAGAATTTGTGTAACTGTTTTCATGGTACTGTGACAATTTGTATTGAATTTGAAACATGTGTTCTGATTCTAGGAACTTAAATCTGCATTAGGTATAATATAAAAGAGAATAAAGAAACAGTAATTTATAACAAATAAGCTTCACTGAAAATTGGATATGATGCTATTTCAGGAAATGTTATTAGACTTTTTTTTCTTTATGAAAATTTATTAGACCACTGTGGTTTAAAAATTGCAGTAGTGGAATTTGTATACGCATGTTAAAAAAAAAAAAAGAAAGAAAAGCCCTTATCATTCTTTTGGTCAAATTATTCTTTCCAGATATCTCTTCAGTTAGCTATAATGTTTGAAAGTGTGACTAAACCAGCTATCAAAGTACTGGCCAAAACTATCAAATATGAGAATAATATTCTCTCCTTATTAGTGTTTCCCTGAAGGACCTCTTCTAAATAACTGACCATGGCTAGAAAAATTATATCACCAAGTCAGAATTTTTTTTTCATTCAGTCATGGTATTATATTCAGTGTAGCAGGAAATAGTTTTGTATGACAGTACACATGTAAATGTCATTGCATATGCCATTTATGGTGTATAGGGTTGTTATGCAAGATTCACAGTGATCATGTTGGAGAAAACTGTCTCTGATACCCCAAATAAAATGTGCTTAGTAAAAATTGCTAGCAATTTGTTTCTAGACATACAATGACATGATAAGAGCACAAAACAAAACTACCAAAACAAACCATTTCTCAAGCTGTAATATCTACAAGACAAGTGATCTAAACTGCGGAAATAAGGGGACTACATCACCGCTCTGCAAAAGAACTTGAAATATAGCCTAATGGCAAGAGAAATACTGATTCAAAGCTTTGAAATAACAGCAACAGATTTACCTACACAGAAGATGCATGGAAGCAATAAACGAATTCTACAAGTCTTACACGTGCAATCTGATTATTCTGACCAAGGTGTTAATTGGATCCTAACTGCCAGATCTGCTATCTGTGGTCTTGTAGTGGGAAACCTTTCAAAGCGATGAACTATAATTCACTGAGCTGCTTGAAGCACTTGTAATTTACTGCATGTCATGCTATGAAGAGCCTGACCTAATGGACTTTACATTACCTATAATGCTAGAAACCTTTCAATGAGACCAGTTGG